>NC_135214.1:16017137-16207137 GCF_052324685.1 Brachyhypopomus gauderio
ATATGCCAGTGTGTACACCCCAGTGTGTGTGCATGTGTGTGTGTGAATGAAGCTGAAAAGAGGAGGCCAGGTGCTGCTGGTTTGAAATGCTTCCTCCTGAGTGAGCTGTCATTGAGTGAAAGACTGATATTATAGTGGAGTTCTGTTGTAAGAAGTTTTTTAAACTGTGTTAGTGTTTTAGATCCCACTACTCTTTCCACCATATTTTATCTTTCTCCCTAACTCTTTCTCATTCTCTCACCATCCCTCTGTCACCCCCTACCCCACCATTTTGGTCACTTTACCTCTCAGGTGTTGGGCACGCCCACTCGTGAGCAGATCCGAGAGATGAACCCTAATTACACAGAGTTCAAGTTTCCGCAGATAAAGGCCCACCCATGGACTAAGGTGAGTCAACAGGTACAAGAACTTATTCTTTTCTTCAACACCATTGATCACCATCACCGTTGTACCGATCCATCACCTTGTGTTCTGCATGAAATTAACCATGGAAGCATGCATGTCCCTGCCTGTCACCCCCGTCCTTGGTCCAGGGACAGTGTTGTATTTACAGATCAAAGGTTTTCCCCTGCCAACCTGGCTACCTATCCTGCACATCTGTGTTCATTTGCATGTGTTCCAGGATGTAGTGTGAAACTGCTTCTTTTCATCAGCTGTCAGAAAGCGAGACCATTCGGGCCATCCTGACGGGCTGCGTTAGCGCTACCACGAGTGACTGGCGCAGTTAGTCAAATCCTGTTCAGTGCTATCAAATCCTGATCCGCAGGGTTGCCAACTCTCATGCATTTGACCATCTTCACATGCTCTCACACCATACTTCCGATATCTCATGCCGAAAAAAATAAAATCTAGTTTATTTACCTCTGAATAAACCCCCCCCCCCCCCCCCCAAATCTCACTCCAAGCTATCTTGAAAAGTTGGCAACCCTGGATCAGCTTCTTGTGTAATGCCGATGATGTCATTTCTCATTTCACCACAGCTAATGTATTTGAGAGCAGTTTCACACTCTGTGTTCAGTATGTATATGAGAACAAAGTTCAGTTCATGTCCATGTCGTTAGGCTGCTAATGGGATGTGTGGCATGGATTGAATAACTGCCTTCAGAATTCTCTGTGTCCTGAGACAGAGAGAGGACTCTTCTCCACCAGCTCTGACCTCATTTGTGTCTCCTTTCACAGCCAAGATCTGGATTTTATCCATCCAGTTTGGAGTGGTGTAGTAGTAGAAACCTTCCAATAATATCAGTGAGTCAGTGATCCACAGAAGAGGATGTTCACCATGCTTTCAATTCAGAGCAATTTGGCAATTCAGCAGTTCATGATGGGGATTTTAGTTTTCATGAATTCACTGAGCACCCTGGGTAATAAATTAAGATGGTTACTGCACATGAATGTCACTCTGGGGTGTCTTAATCACCCACGGGGATGGAGGTGATTGTTGACAGTCACAGAATTAAAGGTGAGTCAAAGCGCATTAGGGCTGACACAATCGTGGTAGCTTTAGGTAGTCTTTAAATCCTTATCCTGAGGATCTATGCCCAAACAATGTCTGATTCAGTTCATTAGCTAATTGTCAAGCTGTCTGTGCTGAGTTTGTGAATGTGGAGCATAGATACCATAGCCTCAGCAGACAGTAATGCTAATGTTCATTTCTTTGACCTTCAGCATTCAAAATCCAATGCAGAAACGTTGTGATTTTCAACTTGAGTGTAAATTTGGGTAAATACTTGAAAATTTAGTCCAATGAGGCTCAATGGATTAGCCGAAGCACTTGGAGCTGTCATGTACCTGATGCCCCCTGGTGGCCATTCTTAATAGTATACAGAAGAAAAGAGGCCTGCTGTGCTTTGACTTTTAAATTCTCTCTCTCTCTCTCTCTCTCTCTCTCTCTCTCTCTCTCTCTCTCTCTCTCTCTCTCTCTCTCTCTCTCTCTCTCTCTCTCTCTCTCTCTCCCTCTCCCTCTCCCTTTACTGCTGTTGTTGGGTCAATAGTCATAAACTCTCCATTTACCTACTTGCTGTTAGATGTATGTGTGGCTATTTCAGTCTGCCTTCTCATTCATTATACAGCACCTGCAGCTCTTGCTGAACTTAAAACACCCTTGAGATAAATAGACACCAGCCCTGTGACTGTTCCTAATATCGTCCAGTCTGAACACATCTACTACATCTATTACACCGTATCAGCCAAGATACATTCCACTGCCTCAGAGCTCACTTTACGGTGCCCTACTAAAGCATCTATTGAGTTTTTTAGGGTCCGAATGTGAGGTGCTCAATTATCTGACTGGAACACCAGTCAGCATGGACTTCCATGATGACAGGGCCGAAGGCAAAAAGCCCCTGACTCAAGCAGGAAGTCAGAACTGGCTGCATTACAGACCTGGCCGAGTGTCTGCAGGGTGCGGCTCCAGCTCTCTGCTGCGGATGGCAGAGTCACCCTCCTACCAAGTTTCCCTTTCACTGTAACTCACGAACCAGCTGCATGCACAAGAAATCACTTCAGAAAGAAACTCAGAACAGAGAATGTGTCTGTGGCAGCAACACACTACTAGGTCACTACTAAAGTTTTTAACCGGTTAGCCCGGCAGTTGCTGTGGAACATCCTGAATGTCTTTTGTATACGTACTGAGGATTGGATGGAGCTCCTGCTGTTGTTCTGATATGATAATCTACCCGTTAAGTTGTTAACACTAAAGCTGACAATTATACACAGACTGCAGCTTCTGTACTGATTGGTTGGCTGACCCCGGCCTCTGATTGGCCTGCAGGTGTTCCGGCCACGCACTCCTCCTGAAGCCATCGCCCTGTGCTCTCGGCTGCTAGAATACACACCCACCGCCCGTCTCACCCCCCTGGAGGCCTGCGCGCACTCTTTCTTCGATGAACTTCGAGACCCCAACATTAAACTCCCCAATGGGCGGGAGAAACCATCACTATTCAACTTCACCACTCAAGGTTGGAACTGCCTATTTCTATTCAGAGAAAACATAGCACAGATTACTAATTATGCTCGTCTCAAAAAACAAAAAAACCCTGCATATTTAACTAAGCACTTATCTCTTTTTTTCTTCTTTCCCTTTTGCTGTACAGAATTATCCAGTAACCCGTCCCTGGCCACCATATTGATCCCAGCACATGCGCGTAATCAGGCAGGAGCGTCCACTCCCACCAACGCCTCGACCACTACAGGTCTGTCCCTCTCCTTGCTCTCTTCCGCCATCACTCCATCTTTGTCACTGGAACACTACACGTGTCGCCGCACTGCACCTCTGTACATTTACACCTTTACAACTGGGCTTAAAAGGGCACCAAAGCCCCATTTTAAAAGGCCGTTCATGTCAGTGTCCAGCAGGTGGTAGACGTGTGGGTTCAGGAAAGAGCTTGTTATAGTAAACCTCGTTTTTTATTTCTTTTTTTCTGGTGCACAGATGCCAACAATGGAGAGCGCGGACAAAACACCACTGCAGCCTCCGCCTCCGCCTCCAACACCTCCACCTGAGTGCCCCAGCCAATCACATCCAGCCTGACCATGAAAGGCCACGTTCTGCTGCTCCCGAGCTGAATGGGTGGGGTTTGAATCATCTAAACACCACTTTTCAAGAGCCAACCCCTTACCTAAGTGTTTTTGACACTGTCCAGAATGACTGTATATGGAAACAACTCTCCTCTGTGATTTTTTTGGATGAAAGAGACTGAAAGAGGGAGAGGAGAGCAAAGGCCCAGGGTGATAACACACCCTAAAACCACACGTAACCGTTCTCATTCTAGCTGGACAATCCCTCAACTCCAAGCAATTCAGTAGCCAAATCCACCTTCTTCCATCTCTTCAGTTTAGCAAACCGGCTGTTCCAATGAGCTCCCCTCCCTCCCTCTCTCTCTCACCCCAAGGTCGTCTCACACATGCGTAGCGTCCTTCATCATCTCCTCCTCTCCTTCTCCCCGTTCATGTTGATGTGCACTGGCTCATCCAGTCGTTCATGACTCGAATTTGGTTGGGAGCATCTGGTGATATAGAGGGACAAAGATGATTTGACATGTAAAGACTAGAAAAAAAGTTCCTGAAGGCTGCACACATGCTGCTCCCAGGTTTAGCTTGTGTACACAAAGCACCACAACGGGTTAACGCAACCACCATGCATGTTTCAGCAAACAAGGCCCACCTCAAAGAGGAGGTTTGGTGTGCTCTGACGTTTATTTAGGAGTTTTAAATGCATATAGTCATGTTTTGTTATGATTTTATATTGAAAACGGGAACTTTATGGGGGTTGAGTAGGGGGTGGGCGGACCTTTGCTGACTTTAGAGACTTGACATGTCTCGGTGTCTGCGCTATTGTATTATATACACACACACACACACACACACAATATATATTACTTTTCATTATGTAAAAATATATATAGGATTACAGTATATAGATATATATAGATATATTTCAAACATTATTGGTTAAGAAAACGTCGAGGACAGGTGAGGCTTTATTGTGGCGGACACCTGGCCACAGCCTCTAAGGTTCTATGTAGGTATATATTCCAAAACAAGTGCATATTCTGCCAGGAAATGTCTGCCTGATATGCTCATCTGTCCTGTGGTGTTTCTGTTGATCCTGTAGGACAGATTATGTAGTTAATCTGGTTTTGCCTTCACTCTTTCCGCTGTTATTTATTGTGGACTCTGTGTCAGTAGTCCTCAGGTTCATGCTAACTGTTTTTGGTCACACCATGGGTTGAATTAATACACTGAATGCAAATATGCATTCAGGAAACTTTTAATGTAATATTAGCTTGCACCGGAGTATAAATGGTGCATACCAGCTAAGTCAGCACATAGCTGATATCATTAAAATAAAGACTGTATACTGATTGTCAGTGCCGAGGAACAGTGAGCTGTTTTCTGTTTGCCAAGATGTAACATTGGGGCTGTGTTGTTGTAACCACTACTGGTTTTATCTTTTTTTTTTCTTTTTATCTTTTTTTGCCTGTCGACATCCTCTTAATTTACATTTGTAAATGGACAAGCTCTGTACATAATTTCAGAATGTCTTAATACCACTGTTAAATTATCGTAGAACAAAAAACAAACAACAAAAACAGCAAAAATATGTAAATACAGCACAGTTGCTCCTTGCCAAATTCCGGCTTGTACTTTTATTTTCTTGTTATATATATATATATATATATATATATATATATATATATATATATATATAGTGCTGTCAATTCCAGGTGCCGTGATTAAAAGTCCTTACCAGGATTTTGCTCAGGCTTCCTGGATTGTGTTGATTCCACAAATTTTACCTGGATTGCTAATTAGAAAATCTAGCAAGCTTGAGCAAAATCCTGGTGAGGACTTTTAATCGCGGCACCTGGAATTGACAGCACTAATATATATATATGTAACTTTTGTGTGTGTGTTTTAATGGTATGTACATACGCTGACCTGAGAACTGTTAACGAGCAAAAACAAATACAAGGACATTAAAAGAATAATAATATTAATAATAATAATAAACAAAGGTTAACAAAGGTTTAAAAAAAAATTTAAGATCAGGGGAAAAATTAACTGTTTGTTGGATACTATAGTTGAGGAGCCTTCTCCAGCCATATAGTTAAGTCTTCTCTGTACAGTAGGTGACAGCTGTATTATTGTAACAGGAAGTAGTAACTGTATAGTGTATCTATAGTTTGGAGTGCCTTGGCTTCCTTCCACTTCCTCCCGATAGCCCTTACTCACACAGTACTGTAACTCTGCCTCTGTGACCCCCTGCAGGTGCTGTTGACTGGTCAGATTAAAGGTCGCCTCCTGTCCAACAGACTTTCCACCATCAACCGTTGACATGTTGATGATTGCAGTTTGTTGTTTATTTATTTTATGGACTGTGTTGGGAAGAAGTAAGCAGAGTTGTAAATCAGAGATGCTGTAGAATTTTCTCTATATATTTCTCTGGGCAAACAAAGACAGGAGCCCGGGTAAAATATGCAGAACTTGTTTACTTTTTCTTGAGTGTCAACATCGTCTGAATTGGGGGCATCGTTCAAACCTGGAGCATCCATGGCATTGTTCTCACAGTTAGTGGCCAAACACGTTTCCTAGTAGATCTGCTGAAGCATAGTAGCATAAACAGGATGCCAGCATCTCTGTGTTCAGATGCTAGAGTGGAAGGATGGTACAGAGCCTGATCCTTATTTCTTCTCTGATCACACCTAGACTCTTTTTATGATCATCGCCAACGGAGTGATCTTATGTGGCGTTTTTTGAATGTGTGTGTGTGTGTGTGTGTGTGTGTGTACAAATGTAAATCCTTTGGATCAATCATCTGTTCTTAATATTGTGCCACTAAAATACTATGGCAGTGTAAGGCAGTGGCTGTGTAAGGTCTTTGTGCCCTCTGTGCAGTGAACATTAGGATGGCCAGCCAACAGCAGTGCTTGGGGAGGTCACGTAGCACCGCCCGATCCTTCATTCCTTCAACCTGTGGGTAAAGCTTGCTTGTAAGATTTGCATTCATAGATGTGTTACTTTCCACGAACAGTGTGACCACTTCTTGTGACTAAAGTTAAATAAAAGTTAAAAAAATGTAAAGACACAAAGGTTTTAAACAGAAAAGACAAAATATAGTAACAAGGACTATGTGTTCTATACAGACATCACATTACATTGTAAAAAAAAATCTGTCTTGGTTTAAAAGAAAAAACAACCTGTATAACATCACTACTACTTGAATGCCTCTGTTTGTGACTGAAATTTTTATTTTATTTTAAATATATTCTTTTTTTTCTGTGAAGGTATGCTAAATGTCTCCTTTCCTTGTAAATATGTCCGTTTTGGTCCTTGGTGTGACTTGGATTCAGAGAATAGTTACCTGGTACTGTAATTTGCATTAAATAAAGAGTAGGATAGCTTGGAAATGAACAAATGCTTTATTTGTCTTTTTTTTGTCAAATGCTATTATTTGTTTCTGGTCTTCTGCACTTTGTTTGTAGAACTGATAAAACAGAACCAAGTGTTTGTTTCTAAGTCAGACAGAGACTTATTCAGGATTTTTTGCTACATTATGCCTGATTGTCTCCTCGGCAGTCTCAAACGTTTGAAGTGGCTCTAAAGCCAAATCTATGCCTACAATCTCAGAAACTGACATTTTGGATCCTCTTTACATGTACTGCTGCTTGGCTAATAATTAGTAAAACCATCAGAGACAGATTAGTGTAATGTATTAGCATAGTGCTAACTTATTAAGCTTCCACTGACATATAGCTGTGGTAGCGTAAAAAAAACAATTTAATAAACTGACTCATTTGTGGTAGTGATTTAGTTTATTCAAAGCAATAAACATAAATAAGCATCAAATCAATGTATCTTATTTTCCTGAGTGGGACATTAACATCTAAAATTCACAGTAAAACTGACCACAGACAGTAAACTTCACTCCCTTCAATTCATTTTTTTGTTATATTTTCATGAACACCTTAATGACATTTGTAAACAGTTTGTTTTACTGAATCTCTATATTGCATTTGAAGTATTTCAGTAAACGTGAAATTAGTACACCTAAATTTGGCTGATCTGTTGAGTCACGCTTCCATTTCACATAATGAAAATGTTGATTAAAGCTGCAGCAGTTTTTGATTGCGCTCCGACAGACTACCTACATTTGTGACCACTAGATGGCACTGCAGTTCTGCGAAAATAACCCCGTCTGTATTTTTTTTTTTTTAAGGCTACGTGGGACAAGCCCATTTTGACCAGTAAACATTTCCTAGTGATTGTCTAACACAGAATTTCTGAGAACCAATGTGCTCAATAATGGCTTATTTTTCTCAGACAGACAAAAAAAATAAAAATCTGTTTCAACAGTTTCTCAAAGGCATTTGTAACTTCAAAGGAATATGGTATGACACCCCTAAAATATGACCACGGATACTGCCAGGAAACGTGATCGTTAGAGTTATGAAAAAACTCTTATGCTCTCAATTACTTTGAGATGCTTTACACACAGGGTTTTCTATTCATTGTGCATTACAAAACTTTACTTTTACCCCTAAAGCTGCCTGTTATTCACTGAGGTATTTGATACAAGTGAAAAAATATTTTTAAATATTTTAAAACTTTTAACAAGATATAATTGTTCCTAAAACATCTACAGGTTAAAGCATCAAAGCACTCGCTCACATTCACATAACGGAATATTACACTTAACTTGGTTGGCACCCGTTCTCAGACAACATATTAAACTGCCATGTTAACTTTAACATTTTCAAAAGCTTCTTTTCACAGACATCATGTTTAACACCTCTAAATACACTACCATATAGGTTGCACAGATAAAATGCAGCTGTAACTCTGTTACAGGCAAGGCAGAATGTCCATGATGTGCTGGGGATAATAGAGTCTTGTTTCCACTACTGAAACCATTTTTTCTAAGCACACTACCACATACAGTTTAGCCAACATAAAGCACACGACATATACAACAGCGCTTCCCTGTGCCACAATAAACCTTTACAATCATAAGTTACATTCATACAATATATGTGTTTTTAAAATCTTACCTTCAGTACATTAAATGACCGATCAGTATTTTATACACATTCTGTCCGGCCCCCCATCTTGAGAGCCAATTTCAGTTCAGTTATGTTTAAAGTCTACCATCACAGCAGATCCAAGATATACAACAAAAAAATACCATTTTGTCTATGTTGTGCTCTCCTGATTTAGGAGGAAGTCATCATTGTGACCTTATTTGGCTTCGGTGAGGTTTACATCTACTTCTCGGTCACTGCAAAAGACCCGGGGTGTTAAGTGTTTGCATCTCCCCTGCCAACAGGAAAGGGTCAGGTCTTCTGGTAACATCGCAGAAATGTTTACACCACATTGTTCCGCTCGGTCCGCTAATCCTGTGAATAGGGACACGTCCCAACAACACAGCCTGCACTCTTAAATGTCTGCTGATGTTCAAAACATCACATCCCTGAAATTGTACAAGCCATGTGTGGATGTATTTAGGTGGTTAGAGTTCTGTTGTTTCTTACAGCACCAGTCTACTAGGGCCATTTTCTGTTGCACATTTGGGTGGCACTGGCAACTTTTTCCTTAACCCAGCAGATAAAAGGCACTTGCTGGTAACAACAGATCTCACTTTCTGCTTTCTAATGGTTGTTTCTCACACCATAAAATGTTGTGCGCCTTTAAGTCTATGTATGTCAGTCATGTTTCAACAATCCCAAGCTAAGGTCAGTGGACTCCTGGTGAAACGTTGCATTATTCTGAAACTCTGCTACTCCAAACAGCAACTGAATATAAAGTAGATAATCAATGCATCTATAAATTAAATAGTGAGTTGCTAGGTGGCACCAATCTAGAACACTAGGTGGCAGCACCTTGCAATCATCAATATGTTTACCTCTACACTGCATATAAGAGAAAGCTGCATGGCCACATGATGCCATCCAACAGTGCCACCAGTTATCAAACTATAAGAATGTGTTAATTGAACCTCTGCCATTCAGCTGGTTCGGGTGTCCTTGCTGGTGCCTGATTCAAAACGAGGGCAGGAGCATGAGGGTCCTGAAGTCAGAGTCAGCTGTGCTTGCTGATTATCTCCAGCATGAGGGGCGACACGTCCGGCTGGATGTCCTGGATCTTCAAGATCTGTTTGGTGTGCTCCTCGTTCATAGTCCTCATTTCTGTCAAGCATGCCATGATCTTAGGGAACACCAGACTGGCAGAGGTAGATAGAGAGAGAAAGTCAAAGGTCACGGCAGTCAATGGTGTAGAAAGAATTTTGTGTGTGTGTGTGTGTTTGTTTGTGTATGTATGTGTGTGTGTGTGTGTGTGTGTGTGTGTGTGTGTGTGTGTTTGTGTGTGTGTGTGTGTGTGTGTAAAAATTAGCACAGGGGCTAAACATAGAATATCATTTGAGACTAGAAATTTGTCAATTCATACGCCAAATTAACACTATTGTTCTCATATTGTACAATCCCTGTAATGTACTATAACTTATGCCAACATATTTCGACAAACCAAATGAATCTTCCTAAAGCTTTCTAAAAATAATTACTGTTTGTTTGGGTCACTGCGGTTGATATCGATGTAGGTCTTCAGTGTGAGTGCTAGCATCTCTTGATGTTGGTCAATCACACTATGCTGAGTCACGCCCGGCCTGTCTGAGGGGACAAAAACACACTAAGTTTTAAATCTGCATTACTGTGTGTGTGTATTTATTATCTTATTGTATGTTTGGTCAATGTAATGCCCTCACAAGTTCTATTATACTTGTGTATACCACATTAGAAATGTACATAGTGTACCTGCCGAGAAGAGTGAGATTGCCTGCATCAGCACATACTCTTCATCGTGTAGGTGCAGCCGGCGTAGTGAGAAATGTAACTTTAACAAAGGATCCAAGAGATGTGCCTGAAAACCTGCTGCTTGGACAGAAGGGGGCAGTGTGTGTGAGAGAAAATGAGAGAGGAGAAAGCAAAAAAGTAGAAAAGAAATATGTAAGGGATTAAAGATGTAGGGATTAAAAGTAAAAATGAATCTGAATCCCTGCCACTGCAGTAGAAGTCTGACCCTGCCTGCATCCAATCACAGAGCAGCTGCTCTTCTGTAGTCTTTATTGTGGTCGACAGGGCGTCAGATGGCCTAGAAGAATTCAATGATATAAACTCCCCTCCCAACATGTTGGACTCTCTGAATGTACTTATATTTAGAACAGAACATTTGATAAGCATGTACAGTTCAGTATTTTTAAATAACTATGAACCCTGTTATCTACAAATGCAGAGACAATGTGGAGTACAAGAAAGAATTTAATTAGTTGCTGCTAATAGCAAATGCTACTCAACACACACACACACACACACACACACACACACAAAAACACACACTCAGGTACCCAGACCCAGGGACATGAGCACAAGGCTTATTTCAGCAGCCATCAAGAATAATGAGTCGACACGTTTATGTGTCTCCATGTGGGCCTGTACACATCTTGGTTGTCATGGAGATGACAGACCACCCTAAGACACAGAAGAAAACAGCTTTGAGCTTTCTGGCCTTTTACATATGGAAGTGGTAATGTTCTATCTGTGCGGGGGCCAGGGACAGGACCCTGCCGTGGAAGCTGTAGGCTGAAGTATAGAACTTATAAATGTATAACTTTAAAAATGTAAAAACATAAATTGTGTGAAGAGATTGTGTGTGTATGTGTGTGTGTGTGGAGAGAAGTATGTGAAGAAATGTACATGAAGAGAAGGAAAAACAGAGATGTCTGCACATCTCTGCAGTCCTGTACTGATCATCAGTAGTTAACTTAATACCATGGAAACCGGTTTAAAAATGCAGAACTAATAAGACCTAGGGTCCCAATTGATTTAGCTGAACAAAATCTCCTAAACTAGAGACCAGAGGGACTGTGTCCCACCACGACTGCAAGCTGCAGAAACTACGCCACCTACTGTGCCATGGGAAGTAAGAAGATGCTTGCTTCAAACACACCGGTTTCAAACACAAGTTTCACCTGGAACCTTAAACCTTAAGTGGAGGATGCAGCATGGCTTCAAACATTCTTTCAAACCAAGCAGTAAGAAAACTGAGTGCATTCTCTACATCTATCTCCCACACCCTCGTCAGGCCTGAAGAGTTTTTACTACATAACAACACTTTGACTGGAACGAATTGCACAACCCTTCCCTCTTCTCAGAGTGCTCACACATGTCTAGTGTGACTCAGAAATGTATATGCCTACAGTAAAACACAGCCAAAAATAATCTCGCAGTTTCCCAAAAGCTCAATGACACTGGGGTTATACTAAGCGTGAGAAATCGAGTAGCATTTTGAAGCAAATGTGCAAAAGATGTGTATTCAATGTATCACCTTGATCCTGTATCACACTTTCACTACTTCTTTCCACCTGGTGGCTTGGCCAAGTGATCAGAACAAAATTCTGGGGAGGATTTACAGTCAAGGTACAGCCCGACTCCTCCCTTCAGCTGTGTCCGCATGTGTGTATAGTTACATTGTATGTGCCCATACATATACTTCTGTGTGTGTGTGTGTGTGTGTGTGTGTGTGTGTGTGTGTGTGTGTGTGTGTGTGTGTGTGTGTTATTATGTTATTTGTATCACTTGCCTCTTGTCTTTTTTATATTATGTGTTGCACCTGTTGCTTGTCATCAGCTGTGTATTTTAGTGTATGTTTTGTCAGTATTGTCAGTTATTGTTCCTGACTATGTGGCGTTGCCTGTCTGGCTTGATTCTTTAAAGCACTAACTGCACTATTTTCGCTGTTAAGATAAATACCGTGCTCTGCATGCTCTGCCTGCACCCTGGCCTTCACGTGAACTATATGCCTTTGCTGTGAACACTTTCTCCAACAAGTCTTTCATCTTCACACCTATCAGATGTGAAGAGTTCTTTAGAGGATCAGTCTGAGCATGAGGAGATGAATCTATTATGCTATGCTAATCTATATGAATTTCTATGCTAACTTCTCTTACCCAATTGGACTTCAACGCTAACTATGCAAATCTAATTGGACCTTAATGCTAAATATGCCAATGTCTTTGGACTACGGTTCTAACAGGTTTGGACCATGCTGACTTCTAGACTTTCAAGCAGGCTATGTTCATTTGCCTGTGCCATGTCAGACTGACAAATAAACATCTATTCAGTTATCACTCGGAACCCCCATGTGGTTTTATCATGGTACACGATTATTAGTGCATCCCAGGATTCTGTCAGAAATGGTATATTCCCATGTTTAATGGCCAAGATAAAACGAGTAAAGGGCAGCACTCGAGTGGCTTAAGCTCGCGACCCTCACCGCGCACGGCGTCGTTTATGCAGTACTTGCGCGAGCCGCACTCCCAGATGCCCGTCTCCTCGTTGAACAGCATGTTGAAGCGCATCTGGACGATCTCGAACGCAGCGCCCTTCAGCAGAGAGATCTGATCCTCTATGTTTAGAGATCTGCAATATGAACATCTGCTCAAAACTACACCAAATAAAAGCATCTCAGATCATATATATTCTACATATATATATATATAATGCAGTAACTTACTCATTCTTTCTCAAAGACTGAGCATATGGTAAGCAAGTAACTGCTGTCTACGTAGGTAAGATAAATGGACATATTAAAAGCTGTAGTGATGTACACAAAGTTTCCAGAGAAACAGGACATTTCGGATGGAGGTGCTCCATCAAATGCCCCAAACTACTTCCCCTACATCAGCGCTCTGATTAGAAGATGCTCAGACTGTGAGTTTACACTGACATACGTGGGGATGAAATCCGAAGGCACTGAGAAATAATTGGGTAATGGCAGAGGAGAGCGTCAGGTTGTCCAGCCTGAGACACTCATCTATATGGATCTACGTCTTCATCTGCTCGTTAGTGTGGACACATACTGCGTGCGCACGGTTTCTGTTCTACGGCTTTAATGGTGCACTGCAGGCACTTTTCAGTCAAAGCCAGACCATCTTTAATTGTTTACTTCACTTGCTTGCAGCTTCGTGTCTTCCATTTTTGAGTATTTTTGGGCCATTTATAATTTATAGTTAGTGTAAATATGCCTTAAGAAGACAGAACTTAAAATCTTGATCCATGTGCCTTTTTAACTTTGAGCACCTAACCATGTAAGGCGGCACAGCCTTGGCAACACTGCACAGAGAAGAGAGCAACCGAAAAAGATTTTCAAAAAGAGTGATCCTTTCCAGCCAATGAGAGCATGACCTGTGCTTGCCTTATTTTGTGGAGGGGTGTTTGGGGGGTTTGAGGGGGGGGGGGGATTGTTACAGTGGGTGGGGAGGCTCAAATGTGGATGAAGACCATCGAGGACAAAAGGAATTTTTTTTGTCATACCGAAGAAAAATTCGTACCTAAAATACTGAAGCACCTTGGCATATTTGATGACGTGCTGGATCATGTAGGTGCTGAGGTCTGTGATGTGAGGGAGGTTGGTGAACTTGGCTTTTCCCTTGCTGTCACAAGGCTCCGCCTCCTCGCCTGGTCCTGAGATGGACGTGGTATATTCGCACCAGGGCTGGCACTCCACCACATCGTCTGCCTCCTCCTCGTCCTCTCGGTGGGACTCGGGAGAGAGCTGGCTACTTATAGGATCATCTGGAGGCTGCAGACATTACAACAGCACCTCTTTGAAAATTCTGGTTTGAAATCAAATAACAAAAGTTACTTTCCCAGGTTTCCCTGTCACACTTTTGTATGCATTACGTTCATGACAAATATGCATTCATACTTAAAAGCATCTTTGTGATACCGAGTTCAGTGCTGTAATTTCTACTCAGTTTATGGCAATATGAGAGGATTTAGGATTTATGAGAGGAGCTCTTTTCCTCTTCTGCCTGAATTGCCACCTGCCTGAGTTTATCAGTTTCCTTGGCCCTAAACACAGCAGGGTTCATAACTAGCTGATCAGCAACTACCATCTACAGAGGAATTTTGTAGGAATTTTCACATTCCAACTCAGTTGCACATGGTTAGGGTCAGCAGTTCAGGTCAGGGTTAAGCAACATTTTTTATTACTCAATTCTTATAAAATCAAAGTAATAAACTCTCATTCATGATAGTTCACATGGTGTGGAGTTGGCTAATTCAGTGTGAACACTAAATCATGGCAGGTGGGAAAAGGAATCTGAAGTCTTTTCCCTAAATGTTGGGACTGTGATCCATACTGAGGCACTTTGTTCTTGGAAAATCACAAAATGACCCTTTCAGCGTGCACGAGAGTGTACGCATCTGACCCGGAACTTGATGAAGCCGGAGAAGGTCATGTCGAAGGTCTTCCTGTGTGCGTCGAGCAGCTCCTGAATGATGGCCGCCTGCTCTTGTGAGAGCACAGCAGGCTCCTCCGCCATCCTCTTCCTCTGGATCTGCGTCCTCCGTTTCTCCACAGCTTCATCTGACATGATTACTGAAGCACATAGGCACACACATGCCGTCATGACATCATACATACGTGACATCATGACATCATACATAAGTGACATCACACTCAAGCAAGTGCAGCAGATGCCCGCCATCAAACCACTCCATACCCCTAGAGCTGACGGAAGGCTTTGATGTATGTTTTTGTAGCTACACAACAACAGCAACGACTCCTGAACCGTTTCACATTACCACTTAAATCTCCCACCTCATTACCCTTGTTCCCTAGTGCATTGGACGTGGCATTTAATAATCAGAACTAACATCATAACCCAAAAAAATGTTATAACAAGTGGAAAAACATAAGCAGATGCAGAGTCTCACCATGCAATCCTGGTTCAGAAGCAGCATGATGCTTTTAATTGAGTTTTTAGCTTTTGGTGTATATGGAAATAATTTCTCATTCAAGAACTAAGCACTGAATGAAAGAGCGGAAGACGAAGATGACACTCACACTCCTTCAGCATGCCGATCGAGAGGCACTTCTGTAGCCGACAAGCCTGGCACTGCCGCCGGTTGCTTTTGGTGATGACACAGTTGTTTTGGAATGCACAGCGGAATTTCGATGGACCCTTCATTGCTCGTCTGGAGGAGAGGGACACAAAGACACTATTAAAACTAGAGACACACCAACACCTGGAGGAAGAGGGACACAAGCTGTAAGCAGTGGTACATGCTGCCACAACTGAATTACTACAACGACCAATAACGGTTAGTCCATCCTAAAGTTAAACCTAAGCATGGAGAGGCAGTGATGAGCTCTTATAATCTTCTGAAATGGAACCAGTTGACAGAGAAGATTGGAAGAGCCATGTCACTACATGATTCTAAATTTGTGCTAAGCACATTCTCATCTGACCAGGCGTTCAGCTCTGATTGGAGCTTCCTGTCCAAGCTCGTACAGCAGTGCACTTTTACATCTCAGCGATCAGCAGTACAAAGTATTTTTATGTAATTATTCTATCAGTCTTTATTATTCTTTATTAATAGTTTAATGTAACTATATAGCACAATTTTTAGGTGAATCACTTTGATTGGGCACTTTGAAATGTGTATGAAAATAAATAAACTTTCCTTGCCCTGCTGAACATATTGCTGTGCATGATATGGTATATTAAAGTGTTGATTTAAGGATTCAAAAGAAGAATTTCTAAGCACACGCTTAGTGTTTCAACAGAAATGCTCTGGAACAGAGCAAACACAAAAGACCTCCAAACAGATGTGATAAAAAGATCTGCCTAAATCTCTCTTCCCCCTCAGAGCTGATCTGATTAACTCTTACCAAAAAAGAAAACTGTGTCTGTTCGTTAAGTAGACATACATTTTCCAGTGACGTGTTGGGATCTTTTCAAATGCATTTCAATCAAATTCGCACAGGAAACAGGTGCAAGTATCACACAGCCCTGTAATCTGTTCTCTCCCAATAGCCTTCCAGCTCTCTACCACTAATGCATGCTTTCAGAGAAGCAACAATTTTTCTAATCAATTATGCAGTTTGGCTTAATAGAGGCTTGGGGACTATGATCATGTTTAATTTGCTCCAAGCACAAAAAATGACAGACTTGCGCTTGAGTGGAATTGAATATTTGTTTACCTTCCTTTCTTTTTTGGGCACAGACATATTTAGGAGGTTGCTTAGTTACATGTCTTCCAACAGTGATGGATTGTGACAAACCCCAGTAATTAGACTAAAAGAATTGATTGTTAGGACATGTGGAATAGAAATAACTTCAAATGTGTTGGACTGTAATTGTTTCATTCCTGCCAGTGAAATCAGAATGCAATGGCTTTTATTAATGAAAATGTTAACTGAAATATAAGCAACATTGGAGGTTTTCTGTGCCAAAGTACTAGCCATTACAATTTTATTTCCCAACTGGTTAAAAAAATGTTGGAGACTATATATTAGTGCTGTGATTCACCCCACACAGATATAAATGCACTCACATGAAAGCTGACATTCTCTGCTTTAACTTCATAATCACTATTTCATTTATATATGAAATTCTTTATTGTCAAAATACACAATTATTATTTTTCCTAATGTTTTAATAGGGCCTGTTTTTGCCTCTCGAAAAAGTCAGCACAGAAGAATTCTGGCCCCATCGTTTGGCTAAGTGCACGGCATGCAAACTGTCTGCTGAAGCCCAGACTAAAAGCACACAGAGGCAGAATATCTCTAAGGACGCACACATGCGGAAGAGTGTGTGTTAGTGGGTTTTCTTGCGTGTGTGTGTGTGTGTGTGTGTGTGTGTGTGTGTGTGTGTGTGTGTGTGTGTGTGTGTGTGTGTGTGTGTGTGAGTGTGTTTGAGAGAGTATGGGAGAAAGAACCGAGAGCTGTAAGTGAGCATGGTGCTCCCACCTGAAGAAGCCTTTACAACCCTCGCAGGTCAGGGCGTTGAAGTGGTATCCTGTGGCTCTGTCTCCGCACACCTGGCACACTTTGGGCTCCTCCTCCTCCTCCTCCTCCTCCTCCATCTCTTCTCTGAGCCCCTCATCCATCCCCGAGTCGTTCAGGGGAGACCACGTCTCAGTCTGTCTGCTCATGCTGAATCCTGGGAAAACAGACAGGGATGGGGGAGAGAGAGAAAAAAGAGAGAGTGGGAGAGGGTGGAGATGCACCAGTGTCACTACAAAAGTTCTGCCATAATTCAGTGAGATCAGCTAGAAGAGAGAGAGAGAGAGAGAGAGAGAGAGAGAGAGCATGCACAATATACCTGTATCACTAAACACTGCTCTGAACTACAAACCTACAACCCTCCATGACTATTAGGTCTCGCCCAAGCCCCTGAGGCTTGTGTCATGCTCTCCCGCTTACCTGACCTTGTGGACATAGCCAATACCCGTTGAATTTTGCTAATTGGTAAAACGATAAGTGACTTAATATTACACTGCACAATTCCTCTGGCTGGTTTCAGGATTGAGTATATCTCCTGGGACTTGTCAGCTTGACCTCAAACACAGCGATATGCACTTGGTCCTCATCCGATGACATATGAGATGTCTACATGCATGTGTTTGAATGGGCAGCAACTGGTAGTTTGCTGAACATTTACTGTGCCAGCAATTTCAATCACAGCATGTACATGTACACATGTACACAGCATTAGCCTCATCTCCTCACTGTGCCATCTAGCTAACCAATCACAACTAAGAGGTGTCAAAGACAGCTTGATGAAATCACATTGAATATGAACACATTCTGAATGCTTTATTAGTTACTTAAGCAGCTAAGAACATAAAAAACATGCTGACTACTGAGACAGAGAAAGACGATCTTAGAAAAGACAGATTGGTCAAGGTACCTCACATGTGCTGAGTATGAGAGGGATTTGTAACCAAAGTGCTCCACTGGAAGGTCTCCCACTTAGCGAACACAATACTTGAGGTTTGGAATCCCAGTTCTGGATTAGAGACAAAAATAACCTTTAGTTCACTGCTTGAACACACAACCTGCAATGATTTTTAACAAAGGTAAAAGCTGAATAAGTGGCAACTTCACTTGATGCTTGGCTTAAATGGGAGATGTCCACCCAGAGATGTAATTGGGGAACCCTTCCCGAGCAAGCATTAGAGAGGACTGGACACTGGGGAGTCTAATTACAGCTCAAAGCAACCTTGCTAGCACCTCCTCAGTGCTCCCTTCCATCACGATCCACCTCCACAGCATGCACATCCTGCTGGCTATGGCACCTGACGCATTTGCCCTGTATGGTTGATGGCTGTAAATTAGCAGTGAGCACCGCCTGCTTCCAGGAAAAGACCTCAGCCCCCAAATCAATCGCTCACTAAAATGAAAATCACTCAGTGAAATGTCCCGAAGCACGGCTCGTGTAAATATGATGCACAGACATGGGGAGCGGTTCTAAGAATTGCGCCATTACCAATTACATCAGTGCAGCAGTGAGGGAAAATCTGGATAATCACAATGCCTGTGTCATTCAGAAGTGTAGTGAAAGAGAGGCGGGAGACGGCTCACTACCACGCACAAAGTAGAGCCTGAAGCAACAACTTAAGATATTCATTCTACAAGTCTCTCCACGTCTGACAGGAGTGAAGTGTTCACTGTGTTTTGGAGCAAAAGTGTGATTATATTTGTTTATAAGTGGCAGTGCACAAGCGTAACAAGCAACATTTGCTAGCAACAATGCAAAGGCAGCAAGGATTTGTTTTTACAGAGCTGCACTTCTACAGAGATGAAGCACTCAGGATATCCCACAACATTACAAGAAACAGTAACAGTAGAAACAGTAAGCCATTCTCTGATGGGGAGTTTAGCAAAGAATATTTGGTGGACTTTGCAGCATTAATTTATGCTGAGTGCGTCCTTCACCAGGAGAACTGCAATGAGACGCAGGGGAATTTGGAGTCTCAGCAAAACAAAGCAAATAGTTTTACTTTTTGTCTTGGCTCTGGACAAGAGATGTGATATCCACGATACAGCCCAGTTACTGATCTATATATGTGGAGCTGTGGTGATACAGCCCAGTTACTGATCTATATATGTGGAGCTGTGGTGATACAGCCCAGTTACTGATCTATATATGTGGAGCGGTGGTGATACAGCCCAGTTACTCATCTATATATGTGGAGCGGTGGTGATACAGCCCAGTTACTCATCTATATATGTGGAGCGGTGGTGATACAGCCCAGTTACTCATCTATATATGTGGAGCGGTGGTGATACAGCCCAGTTACTCATCTATATATGTGGAGCGGTGGTGATACAGCCCAGTTACTCATCTATAAATGTGGAGCGGTGGTGATACAGCCCAATTACTTATCTATATATGTGGAGCTGTGGTGATACAGCCCAGTTATTGATCTATATATGTGGAGCGGTGGTGATACAGCCCAGTTACTCATCTATATATGTGGAGCGGTGGTGATACAGCCCAATTACTTATCTATATATGTGGAGCTGTGGTGATACAGCCCAGTTATTGATCTATATATGTGGAGCGGTGGTGATACAGCCCAGTTACTCATCTATATATGTGGAGCGGTGGTGATACAGCCCAGTTACTCATCTATATATGTGGAGCGGTGGTGATACAGCCCAGTTACTCATCTATAAATGTGGAGCGGTGGTGATACAGCCCAATTACTTATCTATATATGTGGAGCTGTGGTGATACAGCCCAGTTATTGATCTATATATGTGGAGCGGTGGTGATACAGCCCAGTTATTGATCTATATATGTGGAGCGGTGGTGATACAGCCCAGTTACTCATCTATAAATGTGGAGCGGTGGTGATACAGCCCAGTTACTCATCTATATATGTGGAGCGGTGGTGATACAGCCCAATTACTTATCTATATATGTGGAGCTGTGGTGATACAGCCCAGTTATTGATCTATATATGTGGAGCGGTGGTGATACAGCCCAGTTACTCATCTATATATGTGGAGCGGTGGTGATACAGCCCAATTACTTATCTATATATGTGGAGCTGTGGTGATACAGCCAAGTTACT
Source organism: Brachyhypopomus gauderio (assembly GCF_052324685.1). Lineage (NCBI taxonomy): Eukaryota > Metazoa > Chordata > Actinopteri > Gymnotiformes > Hypopomidae > Brachyhypopomus > Brachyhypopomus gauderio. The sequence goes on from NC_135214.1 coordinate 16,037,564, forward strand.
GATCTATATATGTGGAGTTGTGGTGATACAGCCCAGTTACTCATCTTTATACATGGGGTAAAGAGAAACTTTGAGATGACAGGGAGCTAGCAGCAATGTGAAGTTATTTTTTAAATACTTTCTAAACTGAACAATCACAACTTTATTAAAGAATGATATAATTCTGTCCACAATTCTTCCAGTGTATCACTGTAATGTTATATATAGAATAAATAGTGCTGTCAATTCCAGGTGCCGCGATTAAAAGTCCTCACCAGGATTTTGCTCAAGCTTGCTAGATTTTCTAATTAGCAATCCAGGTAAAATTTGTGGAATCAACACAATCCAGGAAGCCTGAGCAAAATCCTGGTAAGGACTTTTAATCGCGGCACCTGGAATTGACAGCACTAAGAATAAAGAAATATTATATACACTGTATTTAGTGTTTATATATTGTGCAGAACTGAGTTCAGTATATTAGTCAGGCCTTCTAAATCCATTCCAGGTTCTCATTCCAATGTGGGAAAATTAATTGCCCACCCCTGTTCTAGCCTAACGTGCAAGATTTTGGGAGAACTTGGCTTAGTCTAATAACAGTTGGATAGCAAACTAGTATAAGATGCAGGAGTTTCTCCCTATACAGAGTGGCTTAATAAAAAGTGACTACTGCCTAACTAGTGGACTACAAAGTTGAGCAAATGACTTTGGCAAAAGGGGCCATTCCAGATTCAGATTCCTCACTCAGAAAAACTGTGATCTGGCAAATGCAGTGATTGAATAAAACAGATATGATGCTGATAAGCTTTAATAATGGTTAAGGAATATAATTCTGAAAATGTTATGGTGTCACAAATGACATTATCAGTCACTATTCAGTTTGTATCCTGAATATCAACAAATCTAAGCAGGTGATTTCAAATCAGTTGTGCCCTGCAGACATTCTCCATCTTAAACATATGCAGGCACAAACACAAGTAACTAATTTGTTAATTTGTTAGTTGTTAACTAACTAACTAATCATAGTCTAAATCTGTGAAAAAGTCCAAGATGTTTTTATTACAAAACTAACTGTTGTAAGTGTACATATGCTTTTAAATAATCTGCTCAATGTTAAATCATTAAATGCATATTAAAATATTGCTCATTTGCATTCTCTGTATGCACCTCCAAAGAGGTCCTGATGAGCTTTTTAAGTGATGAATGTTCAGTTGAACTGGATACCAGTCCAGTGGTAACACAACCTTGGCTGATAATGAATGCAACCTCATTCACACAGATAAAAGCCATTCACCGTGTCCTGGTGTGTCTTCACCCGCATAGTTGAACACTCCGCAGGAGTCCATGTTAGAGAAATCTGAAATTGCATTGTGATTTGAATTCATACATTTCTTTCACTTTGATGAAAAGACTTTCGCCTTTCATGGAATCATAACAATATGTTCCACAGCCTCTTTTCTGTGTCTTGAATGACTGTTATTAAGTTTTATTACTGCATAATGTAAGCAATTTGTACGCAGGTGGACCATGAGAGAGAGAGAGAGAGAGAGAGAGAGAGAGAGAGAGAGAGAGAGAGAGAGAGAGAGAGAGAGAGAGAGAGAGATAGAGAGAGAGAGACAGTGGAAGAGACAAAGAAATAAGAGAGGGGAAGGGACTGGAGTGTAATAATGCACATTTACTAATTCATTACTATTTTGTCCTCAATTAGACTGACAGAATAATTTTTTACTGGACCAGACCATAAATTGGACTTTGGGCAGGGTGTAGTGTAATGACTATTCCTCTAAATATAACTGAATCTGAATCCTTCATTCAATCAATTAACAAATGAATGAATGAAAGCATACCTTGATTCAAGCATGTAAAAAGTTGCAAAGAAAAAGTGGAACACCCATGTCAACCATGGCTGCTATTAAATCTTGGAGATTGATAAGCCTTAGTGCAGATTTTTGCTTATGCAAACTGTCATATTTTCTATGTGCAGTGCAGAAGTTACAATCACGCTGATGTTAGCAGAAAAACCATAGGGCTTCCTACAAATTCAATTCAATTAAATTTTATTTATATAGCACTTTAAAACAACAGCAAGTGTCAACCAAAGTGCTGCACACATGCACAACATCTACAAACGGTAGTGCGAAAACAAGGCAATAAAAGACCCTAAAAGTACTAACACAATAAGCTTAATTAACTGAATTAAAAGCCAGTGAGAAAAGATGGCATTTTAAGCGAGACTTAAAAACAGGGAAGGACTCTATCTGCCTTATGTCAAAGGGGAGGTCATTCCACAGTTTTGGTCCCGCAACCGAAAAGGAGAAATCACCTCGGCATTTCCTCACCGTCCTGGGAACCGTTAGGAGGCTCTGATCTGTTTACCTTAATGAAATGGGCGGGATTATGGGTTTGCAATACTTCAGACAGGTTTTTGGGGGCTAGACCATGAAGAGATTTAAAGACTATTAAAAGGATTTTAAAATGAATGTGTGTTTGAACCGGAAGCCAGTGCAGTGACTTTAAGACTGGAGTGATATGTTCCTGTTTACTTGTACTCGTTAACAGCCGTGCAGCAGCATTCTGTACAAGCTGTAGCCTCTTAATGGACTTCTGATCGAGACCAAAGTAGAGTGCATTACAGTAGGGGTGACCTGCAATAGTCGCTGATTCGACTATAGTCGACTATACCCCCTAGTCGACTATGAATGTCATAGTCGAATGTACCATTCTAACTGCATGGGGGTGCCCAAGGACGCTGCTAAGCATTAGTTGTTACATTAAATGTCTTTGTTTTCGTTATATATAGCCTTTTGTCAAATAAAAGCATCCTAATTTCTGTTAATAAATATTTTAAAATGATGTGTGCGCATTAACAATAGGCATCTTCCTTACTACACATTAATACATCACACCCTGCAGTTGCACAATCCAAACGAGCGGAGCTGAACACGCTACAGGATCAGCGTGCGCCGAGATTATAATGTCTACTAAAAAAACTTCAAAAGTATTTTGAAAAAGATAAAGATGAATCAAATAAAGTAAAGTGCAAGTTATGTCGTCAACGTCTTTTATTTCGCACGACAACAACCAACATGGCATACCATTTAAAACGCGTAGCTAAGGCGAAAAAAAAACGTTTGCCGTTTGTCGTCTCGTCGCGGTGCGTCTCGGCAAGTAATCCTATAAACATTTATTGTTGTTGTTTGCTTTTAAACCCCGTTACTTGAACCTTTCCTTATAATTTGTTTGCTGTTGTGTGGAAATGTTTTATATATATTTTCAGGCAAGCATATTTTATTTAAAATATTTTTGACAATTTGCACAGTGCCTGTCTGACAGTTCGATATGCGCACTGACGGTTAATGTTCTCTAACGTTTCATTAAAAAATAAATAAGTAATAAATAAAAGCTGAATAAAGACAACCTACCATGTTTATTCATTTATCTGAGTGTTTTAGGTTTTTACTTTGAAGTGGAAAAAAGTCCTGAATGAAAACGGGATCCCGTTTAAGGTGCTCTTTTAAAAAACCCTGATTCGACTATTAGTCGACTAAAGGGAAAATCTGACGAATCAGATTCGACTATGAAAATCCTTAGTTGAATACACCCCTACATTACAGTAGTCGAGTCGATTTGTAATAAAAGCATGAATTAAAGTCTCAAAATGCTGACTAGGGAGGACTGATTTGATTTTTGCCAACTGTCTAATATGAAAGAAACTTGCCTTAACAACCGCAATCTGAGCATCGAACTTCAGATTGCAGTCCAATCTCACACCAAGATTAGTTACTGTGGGTTTCAAGTATTGTGTCAGCGCACCCAATTCTCCCACATTGACAACAGATTTATTTGGACCAAACACAATTAGCTCGGTTTTCTTTTTATTAAAATACAAAAAAATTGAGCGACATCCACCCTCTGATTTCCTCAACGCACTGCAAAAGTTGCTCTAATGCATGAGAGCTTTGTCGCTGTAGAGGCATGTAAATTTGTGTTGTCCACATAAAAATGGAATAAAACACCATGCCTTCTAAGGATTGACCCAAGAGGGAGGAGGTATAATGAAAAGAGCAAAGGTCCAAGAATAGACCCTGAGCCACACCACATGTGAGAGGGGCTACAGAAGACTCTGTGGCCCCCAAACGAACACAAAAACTCCTGCGTGTTAGGTAGGACTTAAACCACTGCAGGGCATGGCCTTGAATACCCACACAGTTGTGAAGTCGAGACAAGAGGATTTTATGGTCCACTGTATTGAAGGCAGCAGTTAAATCCTAAACACTATGACCTTTATCTGGCTAAGAAAACATCATTGAGAACCCTGAGTAATGCCGATTCCGTGCTATGCAATGATTTAAAACCAGATTGAAATTTCTCAGGAATTTGCTCATATCCACATTGAAAAAAAATGCAGTCACTTATTCCATATCTATTCTTAGGGGGAAAACATGTTTAAAGTAATTATGACTGGCCGAGGGTTCCTTAAAAGGCCGAGAATATCCTACCAAGACAAAATAAACTCCGGAATCAGAATTAGCTAGTCAGACTGCGACCTTGACAATGCTTTTGTGCCCCATATATCTTTAACAGTGAATATCTGGAATTAGAAATTCAACAAATTAACATAAAATTGTTTCTGTAAACAGTGTTGCCAGGGTCGCGGTTTTCACGCCAAATTGGGCTTGTTTGAAACTCCCTCCGTGGGTAAAAATTCTGGGGTCAAGGTTTTTTGGGCTACTTTTGAGTTGGGCCACCGCGGGAGTTACAAGTCTATGGAGTCAAATTAGGGTCTTTATTGGTGACGAAAAAAAATAATATCGCAAATATAAGATTAGCATTTTGCATTTTACGTTCCTAATTTGTTTCTGCAATACTTTCCCTCTTTTGCGTTTCTTTCTTTTCTTTGCGTTTCACATTTTATGTTGCTGCTTTTTTTTGCAATACTTTCTCCCTTTTGCGTTTCTTTCTTTTGTTTGCGCGTCACTGCTTTTCTTTGCGTCTCGCATTTTACGTTCATAATTTTTTTTGCGCTTCTCTCTTTTCTTTGCTCCGGTTTTACCCTCTGTGTGGGGGCCGGGAAAGAGGCGTGGCCAAGAGCGAAAGGCGTGCTGTGAATGTGCTGTGAAGGGCTTGTGTATTTGCTAGCTTTCTCATTTCATCTTTGACCAATCTAGGTTTAGTGACTTACAAATCAAGATGTGATGGTAGATATCTTTGTACTATGAGTTTCTTTAAGGCAACTCTTCCAACTTATGCTTTTCACAAAGTTGTCATTTAATAAATAATAATAATAAACTGTCAGCATTACTGTCAGGTTACAGCTCCGGATCCCTCCCTTCGGGCGTGTGTGTGTGTGTAGTCAGCTTCTATATATGTACTTCCTGTGGGTGTGACTGTGTGTATGTTTTCACCCGATGCCTCTGTCTAATGTGTTACATGTGGTGCTTGTGGCGTGTTTAATATATATTGGGTAAGGTTGTCTTGTCCCGTGCTTGTCTTTGTGAGTCCATTTAGTGTTGAGTCTGTTGGTGTTATTTATTTGCTAAGTGTTACATGCGCGATATAGTCTACGTTAAGCTAAATAAAGCTACATGTTTTCGGATCTGGTCTACGCATCCTGCCTTATTCCTCGCACTGTGACAGTTGCAAGGGTTGACGGTCAGAAATTTTGCATGTCTAAGGACACAGAATATGTATGAAAAACAAAGACAGAACTGCAGTGTTTTGACTGTCAGGTGGCCCATAAACTCTACAGTAGCCTGAAGCAGAATCTGTTTCATGTAGTAGAACTGACATTAATTTAAATACTTGTTACTGCAGCCAATTAGGTGACAAAAAAGTGAAAATACTTTCATTTATAAGAATAGGAATAAAGATTAAAAATGCAGTCTTGCCAGTATTTTGCCTTTCAACACAGGCAAGGTAACCAAATAAATATTTCTTCAACACTCCAAAATAAATTATCTCTGAAGACCAACTATGTGAGTACTATGGAGACAAATGTGAGCCAAACAGTTTGATTAATTAGTAAAAAAAAGTAATGACAGAGATTGAGATTGTCGTGCAGAAGGCTGTGGATGTCTCAATCAAGATGTCTTCGGGAAACATTTAACACATTCTCAACAACATATTTACATAATCAGTGGTGACAAAATCTGATGCCAGTGACAAAGTTCACTATAAAAGGGAAAACATCATGTGAGGTTGTGCACAATTGAAAGATCAATTCCACACTGGTCCACACAGCTTAGTGCAGCATATCCACATGCCACATCCACATTCACTCCACCAGGACCACGTGCTGACACCAGTTAACACACAGCGGCACACACAGGAGGTATGTCCTAAAACCTAGTGAAGTGTCTACATAGACACATAGTGTCTGGCATGTAGGCTGTCCCAATTCTTAGATACCTTAAATATGGTGCCTACTGAGATACCTTAATTAATCTGCTCAAATTTTAAGTGACCACTGAATGGTTCCTGGGGTCAGCAATCCCATGATTCATCACAAGCACAACGTTCATCACATTCATCACATTTGTTCCTGCAAAGACATTTTCAAATGTATGTTACTACGATTCACTGCAATGGGCTGAATATAAAAATGAAATAAAATAAAATAAACCACATAGCATTTACTTTACCTTTGTAGGTTAGTTTGTGACTAAAATTAGTTTTATACAATTTTATACACAGGCATTTACATGTACGCTAGCATGAGCATACAGCATAGTGAGTCTGGAAGCCTCAAGCTACTGTTGTAGCCTGCTTTTATATATATATATGATACTGTGATTATCCTGTATCCAATACATGATTATCCTGGCCCAGACACGTCTGTACAAAAACCAAACAAAAAAAAAAAGAAATATATAGGTATGATTTATTGATATTGCAGTGCCCCTCATACTCTGGATAATTAAAGGAAGATCCTGTTCAAGGGGTGAGAAATTATTACTTTTTTATTGTTGCTATTTTTATCCTCTTAGTTCCATTCACCCCCAATCACAGAGGACTCTCCTGGGTCTCCTCTGGCACATGCCGTTGTTTTTATATAACTGGAGGAATAGGAAGTGGCGTCAATGGCGTCAGTTTTTTTCACGTCCAAAGACTGAATGAATATGAATATGGCATAAAGAATGCGTTGAGTGTTTTCTGAAGACAACGTGACTGACGCAACTCTCGAGTTGTCTTTGTTATGCTGTCATTCATTAATTCACATGCGGAAAACATTTCTAAATATGTTTATGAGTAAAAAATAAAAGCGATTAGAAATTTCATAGTTTGATCGAAATTTAATTTCAACTGAAAACGCTTTCCCTACACTCATTTTTAGTCTGAATAAATGGCACTTTTCAAAGTTCACGATCACATGAACTTTTAGTTTTAAAAAGTATTTAACATATTGTCCCCGACTGGCACCACACAGAACGCCTACGTCCCTATGTCATGTAGGCCTATCTAGTTTACCACACCAGTCTAAATACTAATATAAGGCCATGGAGAACAGGCTCTCGCTGTTGTTACAACAAGCCTAGGAAGTCGCACTTTTATTTCGATTAGCCAATTTCCACATATTACAAAGGTGAGGAGAAAAGGTCAGTGAAAGGTTCAGAGATATGCTACGGTATCTCTCCACTTCTACAAGCTAAAACAACAACAAACAAATGTTACGGAACAAGGTACTACATACTCCGTTCAGTTCAATTGCTATTTTCGTGTTACGTTACGTAATAGTTTACCAGGCCCATTATTTATTATTAAATTAAACTATACCCTGTTCGTAGCCGAAAGTTTACGCAATTTTGACCCAACACCGCCACCGACAGCGCCGCTCTTACCCGCTGACGGACGCACCGCTCTCGCGCTCCCACGTCCAGCCGTAACGTTTCAATCACGACTTGTGTCTGCTCGGTCGCGGCACGACGGACGGTTCCAGATTTCCCATTTTGAGCGTCTCTGCTTCGTCGTCTTGCAAGGAAACGCACAGTATTCGCGTTTGACAGGCGGGACGGACTTGGGAACACGGTACTTCCTGCTTACGGGACCGGTGTGCGGCCGGAGGATCGCGGGTTAACGCGCTGGGTTAACTGTCATTTCTCACGGTGCACAGTCGAATGAGCGGCTGTCCGAGCGGACCCGTGCACTTTCGATTACGGACACACTTCCAACTAATTTTCACATTTGTTAAAATAATTTTTTTTAAAGATCAGACAAGCGTAAGACCGTGGCACGTGTTTAATGTTATATTTGTGTGTGAACTGGTGAATCTGGTTAAATATCCAGTCTGCGTTTAATGTCGCGAATAAGTTTGAATCTTTATCATATACGTGTAATGACTGAGAAAAAAATTATTGCACATTACACATTCCTTGCTTGTAAACTTTAAACAAACTTACCTCAACATAACAGTCACCAAGTTCTTAGCAAAGCAGTATTTTCTCAACATGTCCCAGTGATCTTCGATCTTGGTGAAGCATGAATTTGAAATCTGAAATTTGACCCACAATAGTGACCTTTTAAATTCAAAGGTACAGTCCGGTTAGCGGGATCAGGCGTGTGATCAACAGGATAGGATGGCTTTTGGAGAGCCTCAGAAAGCGCACCAAAGAATATTCCAACGTTAACGCGCTGCAGGGCTGCTCTGGGATCAGCTAGGATCCGTTTAACGAAGCACGTGAACGTGAGCCCTACAGGAGATCTCTGAGATTGCAGCCGTTTTCTTTGTTGTTTTACACCAGGAATGAGGCTGAACGACCCATAATGGGGGATCATCATCCACACGTATTAGGAAGCAAACTGCTTTATTGGGTGAACATTAGCATGCACTTGTGGACAAATCTGTTTTTATTTTATCTCTCTGCTGGATGGCATCACTCTGGATTAAACCCAACCATAGTAGTAATAGTAAACATAGTAGACACAGTAGATTCTGTTGACATGTACGCACACAATACACACATGGTAATTCTCTGGTGAGTACATCTCAGTTCTCATCAGCCACTCTTAATCAGGGTGTGTTTGTTGGTGATCCTGGGACCTCCCCAGAGCAGTTACTTGCTGGGGTCTCTCTTGGAGCCATAGCCTCCTCCACCTGGTCAAGCATCCGGGAAAGCAAATCGCTTGAGGCTCTGGCTGCGGGTGAGGGAGGGCGGGGAGGGCGGGGCCCCTGGACTGAAGCTCCCACAGCTGAGCCATCGATTTTATGGATGAGGGAGTGTGCTGCGTGCAAGTGCCTTCTCTGAGTTTGTCTCACTAAAATAAAGGGAGAGAGTAAGAAAAAACGAAACAGCTATTTACATAGAACTTTTAGTAGGCCTACATAAAAATGGTGCTAAAAGTGCTTCACAAAGTATAAGTATATAAATCAGTGGATAACACAAACAAAAAGGGGAAAAACCTTAAATAAATGTAATTCAGTTCAACAACAATATAGTAATCAATTAAAAACTAAGGAATCAAAAAGTAACAATAGTAATATAAAAAAAAATGTACACAGAATACTGAAATATCAACTTAAAAATAATAATCATTATTATGAACCAAAAAGTAAGTAGTAATAAATAGATATTTATTATAGATTTTTATCACTTTATACTTCATACTTTTTCAACTAGGCTGCTTGCTGAATGAGTGCAGTAATTCTGTTGTGTTATTGGCAGTTTAGAGAACTGTGCATTACATTAGAGTAAGTGTAAAACAGCTTGAATTCGCAGGTTTAGAAAACAAAATACTTCCATTATCTGTGTGGAATGAGCCTTCAACTGTAACCCACTAGCAAAATGCAGCATGTTATATTTTGCCAACATCTGCTGCGAGTGTGACCTTTTTACAAAGCTAGTAAGGTTCTAGATAAACGCAGGGCACAAAAAAAGCTCTGCTATAAAATGAGGGTTACTAAACAGCGTTAGTCACAATCAGAGTACTGAACAATATGGCAAAGGTTTTTACTAACAATGGGAATTTCAATAGTTAGATGTAAATTCAGTTATAACAGTATAGGGTTTTTGGTCTTTTTGTGTGTGTGCTCAGTTTTTTGGAGAGGAGTATTTGAAATATGTAATTTAAAAACAACCATTTTTTACAATTAGATTTGCACTTCTAAAAAATAAATTACACCTAACCCCATTACATCACTATTTCTGTTCAATTTGTTTGCAAGTAATGATATTTTTTAAATATTGGTATTGTAATTGAAAAACATATCAAATTTCAACCAAATTGCCTATTTTTAATGGAGAACTATGGAGAACATTCTGCAATAAACAGTCCAATTACCTTGCAAATAGGTCAAGGTCATTGTCTACTACTACGACTATTACTACTACTACTACTACTACTACTACTAATAATAATAATAATAATAATAGGAAGGACAAACAAATTATTAACAAATGAATGTGACACTTTTGTAGCATTACACTCACTGCTAGGAATGGGCGTCAGTTCACGGAGTCAGAAGGTTTATATGTCACATTGTGTCATGTGCCTTTAACTTAAATGCTACTGTCATTGCTATCATTTTTGGCAATTATCAAAAAACTGAGTTGCATTAGTCAGAGTGCAGAGTGCCAGAAATATAAAACTCTACACAGAACACTGTGTCACATCCCTGACACTCTTCTAGAGTGGAAGACTCTGCAACTTCTAAAGAACTGAACAATGCACTACCCGGTGATGCTATGTGGTATTTTGCAGGTAGCAATCTCAGGTAGCAACAGCAGAAGGCCCAAGGTGAGTTCATATAGCAACGGTAGCTATCCCACAGGGTTGTCTAGAAAATGGGGACTTAGACACGACAGCGGAATGTATATAGCTAGGTAATATCTGTGAATTAGAAATGGTGTACTATACTCAAAATGTGCTTTTTTCTCAATTTGCTTAAAAAAACACACACAAAAGGTCATATTCTGTCAGAATTTTCTTTTCTGAGATATGCAATGGACAGTGTTGTGTAAATGCTGACAGCTCTGTCCAAATGATTTCTATATATTGTTGGTTTGTTCATGCTGACCTTGCTGGTGTTTGTTTTGCCTACTCATGCTCTCTGTGTTATTTTGTCTGATTTCTGTTATGTAGTGATAACGCCTACTGTAAAAACATTGAGTTGAACTGAATATTTCACAGAAGACCTTATCAAATATAAATTTCCTTTTGGTATGTCAAACGTGACTGTGTTTGTTTCATGTTCTTTTGATGCCACTGTGGCATGGGTAACACACCTCGGTCCCTGACAGTGATCTTGTGCACCTCAGGAATGAGGAACCTGTAGACAAGCTCTGCCACTATCTCTTCTGACTGCACAGTGTCCCTCCTGCTTACACACACACACACACACACACACACACAGAGGGAGGGAGAGAGAGAGCGAGCGAGAGAGAGAGAGAGAGAGAGAGAGAGAAAGCAATGCATAAAAATATTTTATGTTGTATGTTTATAGAACTAGACATGCTGACAGAATTACAAGACGAGAGAAAAGTATTTCTCTCTAAGCATAAAACATACAATCTTTCATACTGAGCTTTCTTCACTTGCATCTCAATGCATCTCAGGCCAGTACAAATTAGTTTGCCATGATGCTATATTTTATGGCTGGTGATCCCAGGAATGATTAAATAAAAAGTTAGCAAAATAAAAGATTATACTTTTATCTATGCAACTATAAAACTTATATATATAAATTATAGCATCATATTTGTATTTAGACATCTTTCGAATCTTGTTCTAAAGCTCAGGTTTAATGTAGTCTCCAAAGAACTGACTAGCACAATATTCATCACCATCTGTTTAGGACATGACACAGACACAGCACTGTAATAATCACAAACATTAATGGTGTTTGAAGCCGTAGATATAACATACTCACTCCTCTAGGAATGTCCTGGAGGACTTTGTTCAATAATAAGCCCTTTAGCTTCAAGGATCAAGTGATAAATATCCTTTCAAAAGCACTTAAAACCGAAACGATGCAAGCTGTTACATGATGTGTGACTCACATCATTTCCACATTATGTCAGCCCTCCAATGCTTCTGCATCTGACCCACCATCCGAGGTTGGTGTAAAGATCAATGCAGCCATACAGAAATAAATGTAGTATAATGGGTCCCCAGGGCTCAAAAGGTCAGAGCAATTAGCCATGAGTCGAAAATTCTTTGTGAGTATTTATTGATCACAGTGGCAGGCAACTTGGATAAACCATGTCATCATATGTTTGCAATGACAACAGAAAACTATGAGTGAAACACGCCTCTGTTGACACGCCTCTGTGCTTCTGGTCATGTGAATATGATATAATTAAGTTTATGTAATGAAAGATGAATTAGACAGGCAGACCTTAGGTTAATAAAACAATCTTATAATCTTGTTATATATCCAGCCCTCTCAGAGGCTAATAATATGATGTTTTTTTTGTACAGGTTATTAAAGGCTTTAAAGCAGTCAACATTATTTATCTAAAGGCCAGGATGTTTTCCTGTGGTTATTTCTCATGAAAGGTGTGCTAATGTTTATTTTAGAAATGCCTTGGTGTGGCAGGTTGTTATGGGCTCAGTTATATCAAACGTTGATACATCTCTTTGGAATATAAAACATGAGGAAATGTGTGTACAACTGGACATGAAGGAAAAACCCATTTAAGATGTGATTTGTGAATGAATATATGTATAAATATTGTTGTTGAAAAAAAAAAAACCCTACTGAGCAAAATCCTTAAAAATGTCCTAATGAGCAACAGCGGAAAATGGTTTAATGCCTTGATTAACTCCATACAAATTAATCCCATGTGCCTTCTTGATGGATGCCTTAACTGGGAGTAACTGGTGTCTGAATAATAAAAGACCACATACGGCTGCTCCATGGCGTAGGCAATGGCGTCGAGTTCCTGAGCCATACGATGAATGTCCTCTCTGGCCTGGTCTTCAGCAGTGTGCTCAATGGTGTCCATTATCACATTCTCCAGGTACAGGTCCACCGTGGCCTGGTGTACCCTCACCACCTGAGTGTACACAGCACAGTTAGAGACTACACACACACACTCAAATACACACACAGCTCAGAGTTCACACATACAACCACACATGGATGTTAGACAACAGGCACACATTGACACCGGAGAGATTTATGTACACGCAAAATACACAGACACACACAATGGACCCAGAGGGCTGGTTCGCATATAATGGTAAAACATAACATAAAACATAACAGTAAAAGTATAACATAACAGTAAAAACCCTTGAACCCTTGACATTCAAAATATAAAGAAATAACATAAAAACATAAATCAAAAACAGCAAAAGGCCGGTAAAGGAAAGTTAATGGCAAAGCAAAATTAAATGTATGCTGGTGGATGCTTCTAATGGCCAGGACAGATTTCATGTCTTCATTACTTTTTAAAAGAAAATGTAACATAAATTTCTTGCTTGGAGAAGTCATATTTTTAGGAAGAAAAAGTATGTTCACCTGTTTAAAGATCTCGTCCTGCTCTCTCCGCCTCCTCTCCTCCACCTGTCTCCGCCCACTTTCTTCTGCCTCACGAATGCGGCGGTCTCTCTCAGCCAGTAGCATGAAGGCATGGATCCGCCTCTCCTCCTGCAGACGAACCAGCTCCTTAGCCAGGAAGTCCAGCATGTCCGCCAGCACCGCCCCTGACAGGCCGGCCAGAGAGGCCTCCATCTGAGATATCTGATCAAGAGAGAGAATGAGATAAATAGAGATAAAGGAGTTTCATTTTGATTTAATTTTGGTTTTATCATCTTACATAAATCAGGACATCCTGATGTTGTAAAGGCACTGGCCAGAATGGTTCACATCGGTAACCTCACTGGTAGGTTAGTGCATGTACATTTGGATTAATCCTATTCTCAGTTTCTGCTGTTTGCTAATCTGTTTTTTTTTTTATCTTGTAAAAATGTGCTCAATATTTAATATAACACTCTAGTTTACTGTTATGCAAACCTTTTTAATTTGTTATACTGTTCCCTGGGTCAGTTCTCATTTAATATTTGCGTTCAGGTGTATTCAACTGATAGACCTTACGGACAGAACACAAAAACACATTTTAAAAGAACCAGATCAGAGTTCAGGTATGGAAATCAGATAACGTGTTCCTTTCACTGGCCCAGGCACGTTTTGCACAACAACTAAAGGGAGCCAACAGGGATCTTGTGACGGTTACAACCTGCTCCACCCCCATGTACGTGGCCCCTCCCTATGGCCACACCCACAGCCCCGCCCCCTCACCCTATCGCTGTGGAGCTCTCTCTCTCTCTGCAGGGCCAGCGTGACCTGTTTGTCAGCTCTCAGAAGCTCCTGCTCCTCGCGCAGCAGGGCGTGGGTGGTGCGCAGTTCCTGGATCAGGTCCAGACGCTTGGCTCTTCCCTCCAGCATCTAGCCAAGCAGCATAGCACACGAGTTACTGCCCCATGCTTGGGGCACCAATTAAAGCCCCACACCAGCTGCATCAGACATTCACACCCATGCCCACATACACTCTACAAACGACATGGCAAGTTGAGCGATATTTTTGTGTTCCTAAGACTTGCATAACACTAAGACATCATCTAAAGCTGTCATAGCTCAGCGAAGAATCATCACTTTGCGTGTACCTCTTGAGTGATTAACCTTTGCGTCTTATTCATACACATTCAAGGTCTTAATTTAAGCCACAAATTCATGACGCGTTTAGTTGCCATCTGTCACCATGGATGCTCGGGCGTACACACACAGTATCTCATCTGTGCCTCCATCTTCCATCTGTATACCTGGATCTGGATGCATCTTCCCCTGAGCAGTTTCTGCAGGTAAATGACAGCAAGCTCTTTCTCCTCTTCCCCCTGCAACACGTGCGACAATTGCCATCGAATGCAATTATTCACGTGACCATTTAATACAGCAGACCAGGGTGACAGTGCTGTTTGGAAGTGAGTGGCACTATTTACATATTAGAAGCCTTTAAATGTGGCCGTAGGCAATACTGCTTTGGGCTGCGTCAGTGTGAGGGCAGGAAGGAGCAAACGCTGACCGCTATGGTTGGGAAACGCCCTGATTTTACCACAGCGGACTCTCTGAATCCCATGTGTGTGTGTGTGCATGGACTGAGTGTTAAACAGCTAGCGTTGCGAGAGGAGTACCTCAGGAGGCGCGTCCACTACGGGCGTCGGAGGCCGAGGGACCGGCTTCTCCTTCTTATAGAGGAAGCGCAGGGGTTTCTCCTCTTCCACAAGGACTTTTGCATCTTTTATAGCCTGTGACAGATGTGCAAAATGTCTCAAAACAGAATGCTGGTATAATCTTAGTAATCACTTTAATTTGAAGTAAACACTTTCTTTACACTACCACTTTAAACTAATCACCGTTTATTCTATCACCTGTAACGCTTCTGGGGATCTTCACCAGACCCTCACTACAGTCTCCTCTAAGATTCATATCCGAATGTCGGTGAACTGACGGTGCACGTGACTGGTCCTGTAGTGAACCTCTACTACTCATCCACCCACACCCCCACCCCCACCCCCGCTCCACCCTTTAGAGAGGCTGACTAAGAGTGACCAGCTGTTCACCACACCTGATGCATCCTCGTCAGTTCCGCGTCCCTGCGTTCCGAGCGCCTGATGAAGCCCTTGCTCACTCTGGGCTTTGGGGCCTTGATTCGTGGCTCCAGGGCCGAGGCTGGGAGGCCCGCCTCCAGCTCCAACAGCCCTTGGACACAGCAAAGAATGGGAAGAATGAAAGAGAGTCACGTGAGCACACGCGTTGAAAGACACGCTTATGCTCAGGAAGAACCTTAAGTTTAATGAGACAGCTGTTGTTCAGCCGTTGTCTCCGCCCTTCTTCTGAAACAAACACTTCCCAAGCCCCAGAAGGCTGTGTGGTAGCAGCGCACCTTGGTAGGTGCTGAGGAGGCGGCTCGTCACCACGCCGCGGGTCATGCGGCGGTCGGGGAAGACGCCGTGGCGGGAGAGAGGAGCGTACGTCTGCGAGCCGTAATCGGTGTGCGCGCTAATGACGTCCCTTCTTCCCGGCTTCCTGTCCGGACCCCGCCTCTTTGCCAGGAGCTTCCGGACAGCTGCGAGAGACAAGCACCGCAGGGCTGACACATTACACGCTTCCTGCTATCTGATGGAAGTGCATAACCCTAACACATATAGCCATTTGTGGACAATCTGACTTGGCATTTAGCCAGACATGAATGCTTTTTAACCTCAATTATTTCAATAACTACAGGCTTTGGACCAGGCTAATCTCCCGTAAGCGTTACAGAGTAAAAGGGGTGCTGAAAAGTGTGACTGCTTGGAGCTTCTGGCAGAAAACCAGCCGTAGTGCTGCTGAGGCAACAGATGGGGGGGGGTGTGAGCCCCCGCGCTCCCGTACAGAGGACGTAGTCACTGCGAATCTTGCGGAGACGCTCCTCCTTCTGCCTCTGCCGCTGTGCAAAGCGCTCGTCCAGCCGCTCCACCGTGGCCTCCTCCTGCTGCGTCTCCCTCTGGCGCAGGAGCTGCTTGAGCAGGGCCAAGCGAGCCTCTTGCAGCCTGACGCAAACACACACACACACACACATAAATGCACCACATGTGCATACATAAACATACGAGAACCCTCGATCACAAGGGGTATGCACAAATAAACATGATGGCACACACACACAAACATGCGCCACCCCCGAATACACACACCCATACCAAAGCTTGAGAGTTCTACCACTGGGACTAGGAATGTTCAGTTATTTATAGAGAGGGAGAAATGGACTGCAGCTACAGCCCACGGAGCACTGTGGGAGGAACTCCTCACTTCTCAATCTCCTGCTCTCGGAACGCCCACTCCTTCCTCTCCATCTCGTCCATCATCCTTCTCCGCCGCTCCAGCTGTGTGAGATCATTCAGGGGTGGCAGCGTGGCCTCCCAGGCCCTCTTCTTCCTCGCTCTCTCCATCATCTCCACCTCCTCCAGCCCGGCAGGCAGCCCCCGCCCTGAGGGAAAGCACCTTCCGTTACTCCTGGGGTTTCTACTGCCACAGGGCACACACACTCTCTGAGACTGAGACAGCTGGCCCGAAAAATCAGCACAGCAGTTTGTGTCAACAAGGTCCTCATCACCTTATAAGCTGCGAGTACAATTAACTCATTCTGAGGTGCCTGTAGTGTTCACTTTAACTAATCCGGGTTGACCTCATGCCCTTAGGGAGCTTTTCCTTGCCACTGTCGCTCTTGGCTTGCTCACTGGGGGCTTGGACTCTGACACTTATAAAGCTGCTTTGTGACAACAACTGTTGTAAAAAGCGCTATATAAATTAAATTTGATTTTATTTGATTTGACCTCCGACCTCATTTAGGCTCAGAACATTTCAGAAGGGTTTAGGCTTCAGTTTCTAGCAGCATTTGCGATTCAGTTTTTGCCTGTTCAACAAAATGTAGAGAAGCAATTGTCATCAGTGACCTCTTTCTGGGAAAGAACAGCTGGAGCAACCAGAGAGCGCCACAGTCTGATATGTACAACCATGGACGCTTTTATATTTTAGAGCGATTATGTTTTTATAATTTAGATCAGAGCCACTTCCATTTCCAAACTGCAAGTATCAGCTCCCTTTGTGAACTGTAAACTTTCTTTTTTAACACCAGTCAAAAAATAAAGTACCATTATTATGAGCTGCACACACCGCAATAACAATAACACCTGACCGTTTATGGAATAATAATCAGCATTCTGAACCTCAAGCCCATCATCATGAAGTGCTTGGAGAAACTTGTGATGAGCCACATCAAGATACAAGTGCCCCAACTCACTGGAGCCCACACAGCTTGCGTGATGACCAGACTGCTCAACTGACCCTTCCCCATCTGGAGAAAACTGACACCGATGCTTGAAGGCTTTTCATATACATCAGTTTCCCATTCAACACTACCATTCCTCAGCACGATTGAAAAGTCAAGCTGGATCCTGGACTTCCTGGCTGGGAGACCCCAGTCAATCCGGAGCAGGAGCACCAACTCCAGCACATTGAGCACTAGTTGCCCTAAGGTTGCGCGCTCAGTCCAGTGTTGGTAAGATTGTGGAAAAGAAAGGTTGCTGACTTCAGGGAAGTCTGGGTTGATCAGTCTTTGCTCAGCACTGATGCCTCCTCTCTGGAGATCATGAACAGCTAGAAGAGAAACTATCATCACCCTTAACACCAGGTCAAGAAAACCATCAACCTCATCAGAGGCTGAGGAACAACCTCACCATGTTCTACAGAGTATCCAGAGAAAGACCCTGCAGAAAATAATGAGAAGATCATCTGGATCTCTTTCTCCTTCAGCACATATGTTTCCACAAGACGCTACATCACCACCAACACAAACTGTCACATAACCTTGTGGTATCTTGTGTTGCATCGTGATTCTGGAGGAATATTATTTTACTGAAAATAAAGACACACTTGAATAAAGCTATTTTAAAGCTATTTAAAATCTTAAAGCTATTTTAATCTATTTTAATAATTGCTGCTTTAAACTGTCCAGATTAAATGTTTGTGGGATTTGGGCTGTTAGCTTCCCTAAGATGAAGCTTGAGGGGTAAAAGTCAATTCGGCAGCATGACTCATGTTCTCTTGGCTGCCATTACAGCACCAGTGCATTCAATACAACACTTGTTTGGTTTACAAATGAATGACACTGCACTTACAGAAATAATGAACCCGAAGAAGCTCTACTGAGTCTTTCTCCCAGCAGAACCATTAGGTTTTTAGTTTGACAGCCATGGTAGCCATGACGATAGGTAAGGTCATTCACCCATTAAGTATAAGTGTATATTAAGTAAGTGTATAAGGACGACAAAACTGTGCCCATCACAGAACACGGGTTAAAAACGTCTGTTGGCAGGAAATGCTGTGTAGGAGATGAGGAGATGATGTCAAGGCTCTGCTGACATCGCTCTTCTAAAGACCTCCGTTTGTCTGTTCTCTTATAAAACAGAAAGAGAAAGAGGACTGAGGTTCATTCTCCAATTCTGGCCTAGCCTCGACCTTAGGCCTGAGGGGTTAATTATTGCTCACTCTGTTCACAGCCTGTAATGCATTATTGGCAAATAGAAATATAACAAAACTTTACAGAATTAATAAGCGCTTCAGCTACTATAACAATGTTTGTGCTAAAATTATGTTTGGCTCTGTGTGTGTGTGTGTGTGTGTGTGTGTGTGTGTGTGTGTGTGTGTGTGTGTGTGTGTGTGTGTGTGTGTGTGTGTGTGTGTGTGTGTGTGGTGTCTGAGGCCCCACCCCATGTTAGCGTGGCTAGGGTGAGGAGTTCTGGGGGAGCTGTCCCAGGACGCAGAGTGTACTCAGGGCTGTAGGGCTCTGTCTGGGCCTCGCTGTCTCGGTAGTCCGTTTGCACCCCCACCGTACGCTGGAAAGGTCTCTCTGGGCTCTCAGCACCGCCCTCCTGGTTAGAGACAGGGTCGGCTCTGCCCGGGAAACCCAGAGTTGAGGAGTCAAATTGCACAGGTGATACCATCCAGTTGGATTCAGGACGAAAAGTAACAAACAACGAAACACTATACTGCTGAACAGTGCGAGACTCAAACCAGAATAAACCAGTGATTTGCATAGGTGAAACGGTTGGGATAAGCACGACGTGACTTACTTAGGTAAAGCAAAAACAACATCAGGTGGGATCTTCTGAGAAAACGGGATCAGAGGACTGATGGGGAGATAAGAAACAATGCCATTAGTGCATTTAAAAAGGGAGCCATGCCATTTCTCAGAATTCCTTCCAACTGTCAAGGTCTTTGACATTTCTCCCACATGTTTTCATTCAGGTCAACAGGTGTGTGTGTGTGTGTGTGTGTGTGTGTGTGTGCCCACAAGCGTTTGTGTGTGCATGTATGTGGGTGAAGCTTAGGAAGCATTAGTCTTACTTCTTACCGTTTAAAAAACTTCCAGCGATCCACCCCGGTCACATCCTCATGGTACGGTTTGCGGAGTTGAACACCTGGCAGCAGCCTGGAAAGCAAACAAGTGGGTGGATGAAAAATCTGCCATAATACACTTAAACACAGCGTGTGCATAGAAGAAGAAATGGTGAGCTGGTGTTATCAGATGTTACAGTAACATCCACTGTGATGAAGACACACTCTCAACTAAAGAATGACTTTTTCAGGCTCCTCAGATTGAGTGAAATCTGTCATGATTGTACACTATGACATATTTTCTGGTAAAGAACACGATCTACTGAACGTGCACATAAGGTGTAGATCCTCAGCCTGTGTTAAAATGACACACATGGCAGTGACATGCAAATCAATAAAAATATGCCACTAATACATCAAAACAAGAAGCTTTGTGTGTGTGTGTGTGTGTGTGTGTGTGTGTGTGTGTGTGTGTGTGTGTGTGGTGTCTGAGGCCCCACCCCATGCACACTCATTTTACCCTGATAGCATCTTCAGGGCCTCTCTCCTCTGCTCAGAGGGACCACGCCAGCGACGGTCGATGAAGTTTGGAACGGGGTCCGCGACACCCAGTCGCAGCGTATAACGTGGGTGGTGAGGGAGGTTACTGAACATCGAATTAAAGTCTGGAACCTTCTCCTGGAGAGGCACGAATATGATTAAAAACATTTTCATGACCTCGGCGCAAGTAAAAAAGCTAGAAATTTTGGTCGTTAGTCATTTTGAAATTGAATAACTTAAAATAAATATATCTTATTTGAACATTCAGTTTCATAAGTAGCCAGTATCGTCTCGTGCTCTGGGAATGTGAATATCACTGTTTTTCCATAGCCCTTTAGAGTATCTAAACATGTCAATGTGAGCTAGTAGGTTTCCTTTCTTTTCGGTGACTGAATTCAACAGGGATATTAATATATAAAGTAATTTCCCAGTTGTTCTTCACATTATACCATTATACAGACACATAGTGGTATAGATGTTTCAATGATTCTGTACTAAATCTGTTTGAAACATGGCCATTTCCATGTGGGGAAACCTCTCTGTAGAGCTTGTTTTTTTAGGACTACAAAGCAATTTGATTTTTTACCTCATGGGAGCTGCACATAATACAAAAGGTGTAATGGTAGCCTAATAGATTTAGATGGTAAGATTATATATTGCCCCTTTAAAATTCAATATCCTGGGGGGAGTAGGAGAGATGGGAACAGGATCTTAATTTGCTTACAATCAGGGGTGTATCAATCTTTTCTAAAGTGGGGGACATTGTATGAGAGAGAAAGAGAGAGAGAGAGGGAGGGAGAGATAGAGAGAGAGTGACATATATATATATATATATATATATATATATATATATATATATATATATATATATATATATATATATATATATATATATATATATATATTTAACAAAACGTACAGTGATGACACCTGTCGAGTGAATTTATATAACCAAGGACTCACCACACGGTCCACAGACGAGTGCGCCTTGTGACTTATCCTGGCATGGTCTGTCTCGCCTGACACTGTGAAAGTGGGATCTGGGGGGACAAAACAACGGCCTGCTTCATATCATGTGCTGCAGTTTCGTTATGCTGGATGAAAACGGAAACAAGAGTCCGTGGATGTGCGTTATCTTCGGCCTGATTCCGCTCGACCTTACCGTACAGATAATCGTACGCTCTCTGCTCTCTGAATCCCTTATTGCGCTCATTTTTCTGGTGAAATGTGCGTGTCACGGAGACACTCATTTCTGTGATTTACATGCAATAACCTAAAAGTAGACAATACACTAGACAATAACGCTAAGTTATCTATTTTCCACTACCAGGCTAAGAAGAACCCGTTTAGCACAGGAAGTTCACGGGTTTGTGTGTTACCATAGAGACGACCCGTATTTAGCTGAATCTAACCACCAGAGGGCAGTGTTTAAATCCAACTGGTGTGGCGTTGAATAAAATTTTTGTCTCACAGCAATTCGTTTTTGACATGATTTCGGGCTTTTTAATTTCTGCAATTAAAAGCCTGTTGTCCGTTAGTCCGTTCAAATTCTTACCATTATTTATATTTTATGTACAGTTTTGGAATTAAAATGTTTTAGAAACTGAGCATGATGAGTAATTCTGAGACTCATAAACCCAGTTCACGTATCAGTTGGCAGTCATCGGAAATGTAATAAAAAACATTAAAAGACAATGAAAACTCTTTCAGCCCGTATACTGTTTCCACAAGCCCACAAATGGCAGAGATAAAAGGCATGCACCCACGTACAGAAATATCGCAGCAAGGGCGTTGTAGCTTCAGAACTACTATTGTAACCCGAGTAATCTCTCCAGTGATTAGAAGATTCATGTCGTGGGACTCTGTAGTAATATGTTCAGTGATTAGACTCAACATTACTAAGCTTTTCTTATGGCAATATGAATTGTGCATTAGCCTGTTGTAAAGGAAAAATAGGTGCTCTGCTCAGTATTGTTCAGTCTCTGTGTTTTTAGGTTTGACATTCAGGAGCCATTCAGAGCATCCTTACAGTACACGGACCAAATGTTCTATTCAAACTGCAGTGCATCACAATGTCATGTACACAAGATAAGCACATCCACGGAATATAATGTAAAGATTGCCCGTGTAAGTCTTATATCTTGTTTCAGTGTGAATATTTTCAGCAGGATAGACAGGAGAATATGGAGAATATTATTAATAAAAAAGCAGTCTCTCTTGTGCATCGTTTGCGCATACAGTGCTGACCAAAATTATTGGCACCCCAGATATTCTGTCAGATAATGCTCCATTTCTCCCAGAATATGATTTGTCTTCAATGGAAAACCACACAAAGAATGGTCAAAAAGCCAAATTGGATATAATTCCACACTAAATATAAAAAAGGGGGTGGACAAAAGTATTGGCACCCCCTTTGAAAAACCGTGTGATGCTTCTCTAATTTGTGTAATTAACAGCACCTGTTACTTACCTGTGGCACATAACAGGTGGTGGCAATAACTAAATCACACTTGCAGCCAGTTAAAATGGATTAAAGTTGACTCAACCTCTGTCCTGTGTCCTTGTGTGCACCACATTGAGCATGGAGAAAAGAAAGAAGACCAAAGAACTGTCTGAGGACTTGAGAAGCAAAATTGTGAGGAAGCATGGGCAATCTCAAGGCTACAAGTCCACCTCCAAAGACCTGAATGTTCCTGTGTCTACCGTGCGCAGTGTCATCAAGAAGTTTAAAGCCCATGGCACTGTGGCTAACCTCCCTAGATGTATAACATTGCTGTTATACCCCGTAGCCTAGACCGGGACATAACAACGGAAAAGAAAAATTGACAAGAGATTTCAACGAAAGATTGTGTGGATGGTGGATAAACAACCTTGACTAACATCCAAACAAGTTCAAGCTGCCCTGAAGGTACAACAGTGTCAACCCATACTATCCGTCGGCATCTGAATGAAAAGGGACTCCATGGTAGGATACCCAGGAAGACCCTACTTCTGACCCAGAGACATAAAAAAGCCAGGCTGAACTTTGCCAAAACTTACCTGAGAAAGCCAAAAACGTTTTGGAAGAAAAGTAGAGCCAAAAGTAGAGCTTTTTGGGAAAACTTAGATTTTACAGGAAAAACAACTAGGCCTTCAAAGAAAAGAATACAGTTTGTACAGTCAAACATGGCGGAGGTTTCCTGATGTTTTGGGGTTGGTTTGCTGCCTCTGGCACTGGACTGCTTGACCGTGTGCATGACATTATGAAGTCTGAAGACAAATTTTGCAGCATAATGTAGGGCCCAGTGTGAGAAAGCTGGGTCTCCCTCAGAGGTCATGGGTCTTCCAGCAGGACAATGACCCAAAACACACTTCAAAAAGCACTAGAAAATGGTTTGAGAGAAAGCACTGGAGACTTCTAAAGTGGCCAGCAATGAGTACAGACCTAAATCCCATAGAACACCTGGAGAGATCTCAAAATGGCAGTTTGGAGAAGGCACCCTTCAAATCTCAGGGACCTGGAGCAGTTTGCCAAAGAAGAATGGTCTAAAATTGCAGCAGAGCATTGTAAGAAACTCATTGAAGGTTACCGGAAGCAGTTGTTCGCAGTTATTTTGTTTACAGGTTGTACTACCAAGTATTAGGCTGTTGGAGTTTTGTGCAAAATTATTTGACTTTTTTTTCATTATCTTTTCTGTTTTTTCATTGCAAGCAAAATAAATGAAGATATTGATACCAAAGCATTTGTGATTGCAATCATTTTTTGGAAGAAATTGAGTATTATCTGACAGAATTGCAGGGGTGCCAATACTTTTGGCCAGTACTGTATGTCATTATTAAGGTTGGATGCTGTACTTCCTGCGTCTCAGTTTCACATCCCTGACATCCTGGAAACAGATTGTTTCAAGAGTCTTTCCTAAGAGACATCTGACCAGGAATAGTTTAGAGGAAAAAACTACATGCATACCATGTTCCGCTTAGCCAAAATGATGTTCAACCCAGACATGACTGGTGTCTGATGCTGTCTTGATGAGTTTCACTCATGTAGCTAGCAAGTATTCAGAGCTATTTCACCCAAACTCTTGGTACATACTGTACATCAATTACACAAGTCTTAATATTTACTTGCCATGAAGTGACATTGCTAATCTATGTCAAATAAATTTTAAAGAAATTTGCTGTTAAATAGAATAGATATTTTATTATAATCTGCATACCATATAGCTTTTCTGAACAATTCCGACATCGAAAGGAAAGTAATATGAGTTTTCAAGATGGCTAACCTAATTACAGCAGTCAGCTGTAGTTTTGTTATTTTTTATAAGGCACAGATAACCATACTGTGTCCTAAACCACATAGTCAACACTGCATAAACATTTTGACAAAAAATTACAAAAAAGTATTTGGGTGAAATATCTTCTAATTATTGTTATCTGTGTTATTTTGCAGTAAGAAACTAAATAGAAATGTCAGGCATCAAACTGTTCCTTAGCTGAAATACTACAGGAAGGTGGAACATGTACAATGATTGTATCCTGGGTGTAGATCTCAGAACACATGCAAGTTTAATGATGGTGGCTCATCTGTGATACAGATTGTACAGACTTCACTAAGGCAACATATGCAGCGGGTCAGCGAGTGTTATCACCTTGCGCTGTGTGCTGCTCACTCACACACCCACACATCTCAGTCCTGGCTGAAACTACCACGTCTCCTCGGTCGCATGCATCATGTGAACCTTGCGCTGCGTTTTGCTGTAAATGCCACAACCGTAGGCTACAAGTCCTCATCTTGCAGTGCTTTTTGTGGCTTCTGCTTTCAATCTTGTATATGTGAGGACACGTAGGTGTTGGGTGTAAATGTGAATGTTATCATACCAGAATGCACTAGTAGATTTACCACAGAAGTACTTAATAAGGTCAAGTGAAATTATTCAAGTGTACATTGCGTGTACTTGTATTTGTGTGTTATCCTCAAGCTAAACATCTCGTTCTTCGCAGCGGGAGAAGATTATCTCAACATAACAGTCGCTTGAAGCTCATGAGAAACTCAGAGGCATGTTCATCCTGTCCACCTCTGTGAAGGTCGTTGTGAACACACCTTTGTGCTGTGATCCTCCAGCAGCAGATTGGCTCCCCCTCCCACTCCACTCCACACGTGAACACTCCCCAGCCTGCTCTGTCATTTCTGGGAAGCTGCTCTGACTGTGCTGATGCAGGTTTCTCCCCCGCGTTCCACCAATGATGTGGTAAACAAACATGGGGGTGCGTTCCCTTAGATGACCCCAGATGCATGCCACTCCAGAGGAGTCTGAACACGTGTCCTGCCCATGTGGAGGTCTAAATGCATGAGACCCTTGTCTCTGTCTGAATGTGGGTCCCTTGTCTCTCTTTTTGTCCCTGTGCTAACATGCTGGTTGAAACTTGTACTCTGCTGTACAGCCCTGTCCTCCACAGATGATGATGGTGATGGTGATGATGATGATGATGATGATGATGACATAGGTGTATGTTCTTCAATTTTAGGAAATATAAGATTCAGTATAAGATTACAGTGCAGTCACATTGTGGTTTCTAGCCCTAGTTTCTAGGAGATAAAGAAGCTTAGAAAATTGAAAAAAAAGAGACCAGATGAGGCAACAGACCACAATGGGCTTGCAAAAAACCAAAAAAACACGGGACTGTTATCTTTATGAATCTTGTGCATGTGAAGGGCATGCCATTTTGGGTTTTGCAAGCAACTGAGCAACTGTAAACATTACAATATACCTAAAATAAGCAACCTACCTGTGGTTGCAGTGACACTCATCATAATAAAGAGATATCAGTGAGACCACCACAGCAGACCACAGTGGGCTCACTGAAACCACTGCTACTGGAGTTTGCACATGTGAAGCTCATATCATGTTATGATATATTATGTTATAATAGATTCTGTGTGTTTTTTTCAAATATCTGCAAATATTAAAATAGGCATAAATGTGCTATACTGTATATTTAAAATATATTTAGCATTACAGAGCCATTCAGTTAAAATAACATTGTGACTTCTTCAAATAGAGCCAGCCAGCTCATGTTCTGTTGTGTTCATGATGTTGGAGGGAAGGAATTCTCAAAATAACCCATATTGTACTATGGTGTTCTTATGCTCTTATGAGTAAGTGCAGCATCAGGGCCTCTTTTGTGGAAGTACATGTGCTCTGTAAAAGAAACCTCCAGTGAATTTATTAGGCTAAAGACACACACAAACAAGTACTGTGGATACAGTATGGCTTAGAAATGTTGCTTATGCACTCATTTAACATCATTTAATTTTACATCATCCTGTAAAAAGTCTGCAATTTACATCAATCTTTTTTTCTAAGTTTTTTTTTATTATTATTGGTCATAATATTTTTGAATTATAATCCAAAAAAGTTGACTCATACTGGTCTGATCTTGTGAATGTGAGTGTCTATGCCTTTTTCCCATCATCAGCACAAAACAATGCAACTGTCAACTACATTTAATTGTTCTCTGTAAAATGTTCTCTGTGTTCTCTGTAAAAGATGAATCAGCATTTTTTTTCACCAAACCTTTTCTTACTGCTGAATGCTAATATCCAAATCTGTTTGGAGGGGCCTTGCTAACCACATCCTGTATTGTGTTACAGAATGCACATGAATGCTACGATGCTATGCAGAATAAACATATCTTGGTTTTTCAATCATGCCTCCTGACTGCACACACGTTATCTATCAGAAAAGGGATGCAAATACAAGTAGGAAAAAACCTGCACCAATTTTTATTTGAATTCTTTTATTTGTTGAGATGTTTTTTGAATCGCAAGTGTGCTCAATAATGGCTTTGAGCACCAGCTTGTTCTTCTTTAAGATTCATATGTTCAAATGTTATTAAGCTTTTGCATAAGCCAATACTAAAATTTCATAAAGTTAAGGATGTTTTTTACTAGTCTACCATAGAACACTTTATTCACAGTGCTGGGTTAATCATTACTGCATTAATATATTACTACATATTAATGAATCAAATATTGTTGCATTACAAACGACAACTTCCAAATTGAGTCCCAAATCATATGACTACATATTGCACCTGATCCTTATAAGGCATGCCAAAGAAATTCCAAATAAATTTGACTGTAGCATGGTTATTATATGAAATGAATGACTTAAATGAAAAGGAATAAGACAGGAAATATAAATATCTGCTGTAGCTGCTATCTTGTTTACTGGATATGCTTTCGAGAAGACCACACATGCACACACCACACACGGGCGCACACATGCATAAGTGTACATATATAACACGCAAACATGCTCACAGGGTTATAACAACTACAGGTCTACCCCATATCATAAATATCAGAAAAGACTGAAGCAGTATTACATAGCAAGTGATATCAGACACCCGTAGGTCACAGACACTCATAAATCACAGACACCCATAGGTCACAGACACCCATAGATCCCAGACATCCATAGGTCACAGACACCCATAGATCACAGACACCCATAGGTCACAGACACCCATAGATCCCAGACATCCATAGGTCACAGACACCCATAGATCACAGACACCCATAGGTCACAGACATGCATAGATCACAGACATTCATAGGTCACAAACACCCATAGATCACAGACACCCATAGATCACAGACACCCATAGATCACAGACACCCATAGGTCAAATTCAGTTCATTGGTGAACAAACATTAAAAGCTGCCAACACTGTGAAAGGGAATATAGTCAGGATGGAGCACCATCCCCCCAACAGCCGCAGTGACCTTGGGGAGTTCAGTCATTCTCTCAAGAACCATGATGGGGGCCTGATGTAAATTCTCAAGCATAAATTTTTGTTCGCAAATTCAGGATCGTTATGTCCACTGCAACTTTCATCATAAAGAAGATCAAAGAAGAATACATTTTTTTTTAACTGGATTAAATTCTTTATGAATTTGTTTTTCATACTTGATTATTTTAATAACTACACTGATATCCATTAAATTAACAAACATTAAATATCTTATTAATGCTTATTATTATTATTATTATTATTAGATTAGATTAGATTAGATTGAGAATCCTGTCATACAGAATCTGTGTGTTGTGAGCAACTGTGTTATCTTAAAAAAGGTTTCTTAGTCTGAGATCATGTCTTTTGTTCTTGGCACTGCATGGTGAGTACAAACAACATGTTTCTCTTGCTCCACAAATCCGACAACATGCAAAACCAAATGCACAAAATAAGCTTGTCATTAAAAAATACCTCATTACACATCTATAGCGCTGTAATTTTCATAGTGGTGAGCCACAGTGTTAACCTATATATGAACCATTTGGACAGGCATCATGACACAATTTCTCATACTGTACATAATTCCTGTGACGGGCAGGTGTGAGCAACAAAAAGGAAGCGATCACGCCAAGTCTCAGGGAAAAAGGGTGGTTTAATATAAAGTGTGCAAACCTAAAACCCGTGCAATAGATCCGAATTAAGGATATAATGACCAGCGGTCAACTGGTACAAAGACAAGGCATATATAGACAGACAAACGACCATCAGGTGGGAATGGATCACGGGCTCCGCCCACCTGAGGGGCGTACACGACGTCACAAGACAACAACAACACAGCCGCTGTGGACAGAGGCGGCCGGTAGGGGGCCGCCTCACCGTGACAGACCCCCCCACCAAGCCGCACTCCCCTCCACTGGGTGTGTGGCACACAGCGGCTGCACAACAACACGAAGGGGCAGGAAGGCAAGGACAGGCAGGGACACACCTCCTGCAGTCCACGAGCTGAAACACAAAACACATAACATTAGTCAGCTCACCTCCCTGGGCGGGACCCTGGACCGACCGGGCCGTCAACAAGACAAAACCACGCCCCGGTCGGTCACAGGGCCCTCACGCCCTAACCGGCGTTTAGCCAGAGAGCCCCACAAAAGTGTGCGTGCGTGCAGGCTACTCCCTGGGGCACGGTCCTAACCACCTCCTGGACCTACCTCTCATCTCGGCGCACCTCGACCCTGGGCAACCCTAACCGGCCAGGGAGACCGCCCCTCACGGGGGAGTACATAGCAAGGTGGACTCCTCCACCCCACCGGAGGTTCCAGGGGGGAAACACTCCTTCCCTATGTGGGCCGGCTACACCCCAAGACCTCTTGGTACCGCCGAGCATGAGGGGGGACCTCTGTCTTCAGCAGGAGCTCTTCAGACAGGAGCCCTCAGGTCCCCATACATCCGGGGAGCCCTCACCCTCCAGGGGGGGCTCTTTAAGACCGGGCTCCCGTCACCCCATCACATAAGGGGGCTCCTGCCTACTTAGGAGATCCCACAAGGTCCAGGAGGGCCGCTATTCACCACCAGGAGCAACCTGCAACACATGACATACACACACGCACACATACACAAAACACTCACGCGCACTACCCTGCTCAGGGCCTCCCTTGGGAGCGACGCCCTCCGTACCACACCCCGTGGCACGGGACCACAGCCGGTCCACCCCCAAACACACATTCAGGGGGAGGAGCATGCGTGGAATTACATAAAACAAAACAAAATCACGCAACACGCTAGGACAAAACAAACACGCAAGGACTAGACAAAACAAACGGTGCAAAACGGCAAACGGACAGGATCCCACACATGCGCGCTCTACTCAAACAAACAATGGTGACGCGCCGCTCGAGTCCGCAGTCGCTCCCCACATCAAACACTAGACACACGGGGGAGCGAGGCGACCGTGACGAGCGGCGACCGCGTCACACATAAAACATTCAATGAGTAACACACGCGAGCGACGCACACCGATCCATACGTCCGTTCACTCACACACACCTACACACACGTGTAATCACACAACACGAAGTAACGTGTAACCGCCCTGGTCACCGCCGTGCTGCACACACACACAACGTTTCAGCACGGCAGGGCTCTTCAACAACAAACAAAACACCACGTAGACAAGCACTTACCACGAGACATGACCACGAACGAAGGAGAAAGAAAAAGAGACTCGGCGGCTTCCGAAGGGTGGCTGGTCATTCTGTGACGGGCAGGTGTGAGCAACAAAAAGGAAGCGATCACGCCAAGTCTCAGGGAAAAAGGGTGGTTTAATATAAAGTGTGCAAACCTAAAACCCGTGCAATAGATCCGAATTAAGGATATAATGACCAGCGGTCAACTGGTACAAAGACAAGGCATATATAGACAGACAAACGACCATCAGGTGGGAACGGATCACGGGCTCCGCCCACCTGAGGGGCGTACACGACGTCACAAGACTACATCATCCAATTGCACACTCGGAGAGCCAACCGCAGTTTTAGACCTGCAGTTTTAGACCTGCAGTTCTAGACGTGCCTTAGTTTTAGATGTATGTAACGTAATATCCAGATAGTGTTTTAGTATGTCGCGGGAGCAGATGGAAGAATGATATTTATAAGCAATAATAATATATGATAATGTCTGAAGGTCATTTTTGGGTTATCGTAATGTTTATGTCATGAAGGATGAATCTGGCAAGCGTTAGTGTGTCTTGGTTCGTTAGTTCTGGCTACCTTTATGGCTACTTAGTAGCTACTTTGATTAAATTTGAAACAACTTAAAGGAAGGAAATTTGCACTTACTACGCTACTATTAATATTAAAAGTAGTAAGCAAGCTAAAGTAGCATTTCCCCATCATTATTAACCCCTAAGAACCCAGACTATGTTCTGAATATTGATACAATTGAGCATATTAATATATGATATACATATATTTAGTCTGCTAAATGCCATAAATGTAAATATAATCGGTCTGAAGGTCATTTTTGTGTTATCGTAATGTTTATGTCATGAAGGATGAATCTGGCTAGCGTTAGTGTGTCTTAGTTCGTTAGTTCTGGCTACCTTTATGAGAGAAATGCTAGTCCTGCGAACGTAAATTGTTGCCGGGGGGGTGGCGAACGTAAAATGGACACAAATTAAGTATTATATTGCGATCGATCAGTGTTTGCGCCAGAGCGAACTGGTAACTCATTGAATCATAGATATGGATCAGAGGTAAATAAACTAGATTTTTTTTTTCGGCGTGAGAAATCGGATGTGTGGCGTGTGAGCGAAAAACCCCAAGTATCACATAATATTTGCTAGTTGCATGCCAATGAAGGTATACGAGTAAAATAAATCACTCCTAACATTCTGGAAACGTATGCTTACTCACTGAAAGCATCCTGACATTATGCAATTTTTGCTGATTTTTAATACAAAATAGCCTATGCCAGTAATCCAGTAGTTTAATTAAAAATAAAATATCTTCAGGAGACAAGCTGTGTGTGTAAATGACAAAATTTATCAAAACTCTCTAAAAGAACAGGGAAAATGAGGCGTACTACTTCTATTTAAATACAAAATGTGGTGTACATTATCGTTTAAAACTTGTCAAATGTTAGAGATTTGGCTAAAACAATTGAGAATCAATGGGCATATTTAACAAATAAACTCTTTATACAATGGATTATTACAATATACAAGCCCCTGAGCCTACCGCATGCATTGGAACTGCTGGTCTAGAACTGCAGTTGGCTGTCGTTAGCTACATTCCGAGCCGCTAGGTGGCGCATGTCTAAAACTACAGCACGTCTAGAACTGCAGGTCTAAAACTGCAGGTCTAGAACTGCAGTTGGCTCTCCGGCTGTGCAATTGGATGCATCTCAAGACAACAACAACACAGCCGCTGTGGACAGAGGCGGCCGGTAGGGGGCCGCCTCACCGTGACAATTCCCAGTTGGGGTGGGGGTGAAAGAAGCACACACGCAAAAAAAAAAAAAAACAAACAACAAAAAATAAACAGACAGAAGAAGTGATCAGAATCAGATATACTTTGCACAATGCGATTTAACATATCTTCTTCTTCTCATGTTCATTTTCTCTTATTGGCCAGACCCAACGTACTGGCAAATAAAGCATCTCCCAGTATTATGACAAACGAGTATGATGATCGCCTCTCATCCTCTCATACTTCATGTAGCTAAAATACATAAATAAATGATACATAGCGGTGCTGTTTCACATTTTCATACCAACTATAAACAAATACACATTTCATTAAGCTAGCAGGCTGAAGACTGAGACCACCTCAGTGAGTAGCAGCTGTGTTTCTGATTGGCTGGTACAGACCCTCTTCATTTGAGTGGCCATTTATACGATTTTCACCAAAGCTCAAAATGTTTTTGTTGGTATCATTCCTGGACAATTGAAAAAATGTAC
Source organism: Brachyhypopomus gauderio (assembly GCF_052324685.1). Lineage (NCBI taxonomy): Eukaryota > Metazoa > Chordata > Actinopteri > Gymnotiformes > Hypopomidae > Brachyhypopomus > Brachyhypopomus gauderio. The sequence continues at coordinate 16,070,188 of NC_135214.1, forward strand.
AAATCTACAGACAATTACACCCAAACATACCACTAAGACTATATGCACATCAGTTATATCACACAGTACACAGCACAAAAACCCTGTCAATTAGTAAGAAGGTGTTTTAATAAATAATCACTGTAATACAGTAGCATCAGAAATGAAATAATAATTGCATAATTGTTTCAAAAATAGTGTTTATTTTAAAACTGCTGGGGATAAGAAAACTCTCCAAATAGTGCTGACATGATTTGAGAGTTGATGTGAAAGAGTGTTTGAAGTCAGGGGTATTCCCTTGACATGAACTGCCCGGGTTACATTTACTAAAAAAGTTAGTAAAGATGGCATTTTCAAACAATTTACGAATCTGCTTTTTCTGAAAGTTACATATAGTTAATCAGTTGTGAGGGTTCTGCATAGAGATGCATTTAGACAAAAAGACAGATGGAGAGACTGTTGGAGAGAGAAAAATAGAGTGGGAGAGAGATAGTGGAACATAAAAATTTGGAAAATGTGCTTGGGTGACAGTAGTAGTTCATGGTGCAGGAAGTTGACATGTCATGAAAGATCAAAGGGGGGGGGTGGACCAGAGGCACGTCACAGCGATGATGAAGGGAAAAAGCAGGAGGACTTGAAGAGCCACTGAGAAAAGCCATTGGATGCTCTTGCTCCACAGTGAGTCTGTAAAACTCTTCAGGTTTTGAGTTCAGGTTCTGTCTTGTCAACCTCTACAGCAGGAGGCAAGAACGAGAGAGAACGACATTTATGTAGCATGAAGACCCACGTCACGACAAATGCTTTGAAGTGTAGCACAGATTCTGTGGTGAAACACAGGCCATGTATATAGCGCTAACTTTGTGCCGTTAAAGTACTGACAAAAACGGAAGAAAGGGAAGAGCAAGAAAAAAAGAATTCAGCTGTTCATATATTGGTATATAAGTCATGGAGAGAGAGTGGATACTGAGCGCTGTATATCTCCTGGCAGTGTGTACTACAGGAAATCTCACATTGGGTAAGCTCATTGTCCTCTTTGCTTTTGTCGTCTTTTCATACATCTTTGGCCCAGGTATCGCCACCTGACAGAGTTCACAGGAATGAAAAAGCTGAGATTTTTTTTAACAACAAAGAAATTTGGTTTTTGATTCCTCAAGAATTAGAGGCCAGACAGGGTTAAGCATAATTCTTTTTATTGAAAACCAAAAAGAGAGATAATACTCCTTTTGCATTATTGTGCTTGCTCATGTGATTGGGTTTAACTTGTTAAGTGTTACATTGAAATTACTGTGCATTGCAGTGACAGCAGCATGTGAATCTGCCCGTGCTCTGCAGCTTGAATTTTAAGAAATGATTTACAGTTGCTCTGAACATCGCGGCCACCTGTTGGCACACGTTGCCCACAATGGAAGGAAAAATATCAGTGAGGTTTACTGGTAGTGCACCGCGCACTAGAATGATTGGTTTCCCCACCTGTGTGATATGTGGCTGTGTGCACGTGTATGTATCTGGCAACTTTTGAAGATCAGCTGCCATGACGATGCTTCTTCCGCTCTGGGGGGATTCTCTGGGGGAGTCGCCGGGGTTGTTTTCATTGTTGTTTGTTTGTGTGTTTTGAGGCCACCCTAAGGTGTGAGCATGAAACTGGAAACAATAGTTTAAAACATACAACCTTAAACTAACCACAGTGGAACATGGAAATGAGACGACATTTTGGTTGTCATAATGTTTGTATATGTGATACACTGTCTGTTAGTGTCACAGCCAAACGGTTTCTCAGATCTTGATCCATCTTCTGGGCATGTGCACAAAATGATTGTTTCCTTTTGTACAACACCAGTTAGTCGTGGCACAGCAGTTTCCACAAATGTCCCAAATCCAGGCACTCAGCTACTTGAATGGCTGCTTCTTTGACAATAAAGTCCTTGATTTTGATGCCATGGAACATGGGGACAAACTAGGGAGTTTTTCCTTGCCACTGTCGCCCTTGGCTTGCTCACTGGGGGCTAGGACTCGGCACTTGTAAAGCTGCTTTGTGACAACAACTGTTGTAAAAAGCGCTATATAAATAAAATTTGATTGATTGATTGATTGATTTGAACTTTGGACTAAACTAACTTGACAGTAACTTGATAGCAACTGATGTATCAGTTGAATGCAGAGAAAACAAAATGACCCAAGTATAGTAGCCTAGTGACTACCAGTTAACAGAGTGCTCTTACCCTTTGCACTCCCCTTAACCTGGGTCACAGTATAGCACACACACATAATATGAACTAAGCATAAGTACATGATTACACTGAAACACACTACTTCATTATTGTCTAATCAAATGACATGTACTTAAATCATAAAGTTTATAATGATCTCTTATAATAACTAAACATGATCTAATCAATAATTTCTGTCACAACAGCTCTGTAGTGTTTCTATTTATTCTGGCATGAAATCGAGCGTATTGAGTATGAGAGATACAAACATGATATTATACACATCTGTAAGCTCGTCCTCTAACAATATTATTTATCAGTAACCTAGTTATAATTTTGACGACTCGTGTTAATTAATGAATGTGCTAACTAGCTGTTTTAAAATAGGGTACATGACAATGAACAGTAGCTAATGTTAGCTGCACTATACACTGACAGGCGCATGAGAACAAAAAATTCAGTAGTTTCAGTTTTAGACAATTTCAGTACATTTCTTCTCAGAACAACTGTTAGCTGCTGTGCTATAGTTTCCTTGGATTAAATGACAGATGTTTTAAAGCATAAGAACACTAACTCGATGCCAGCCCAAAACCCCTCAGCCTCTGCCAGGTTGTAGTGTCAGGGCTGGCTCGGATGTCACACCATCTACCTCCACTAGGGGCACCCGAGTCAGCCCTAGACTACATCAACGCAATCAGCAATGATCCGTCTCACCTGTTGCCATGGCTTCTTAAGGAAGCTTTTGGAGACGGATCATTGCTGATTCGTTTTGGTTATGCCGGTACGTTCTCAGCCCTTTCTCTTGTCTCTCAGTCTCTTGTTGCATTCTTAAGTTAAAGGTGTCTCGCCACCTTATTTTTTCTCTCCCTCTCTCTTGTTCTCTTACTTATTCGAGTATTTATCTCCTGCGCCACTCTCTGGCCTATCTCAAGTTTTCCCCAAGCTTTTTATTTCCTATCAGTTTATCTTTTATTTTTGTGAAGTGTTTTGTTTTGTCGCGGCGTTTGCCTGCTGTCAGTCTTTCCCGGACGTCCTGAGATTCGTTTTACGCGTTGAGTCTTCCGCGTTGTTTTTGTTTAGCCTTTTCTACCGAGTGTTCCCGGTTAGTTTCATTTTGCGCGTTGAGTTTTTTTCCGCGTCATTTTGTGTTGGAGTTTTTGCCACTGTGTGTGTGTATGCATTAACTCCGCATTTAGGTTTGCAAAGGTAACCTAGCTATATTGGTTCTGGAGATTAGCATACATAATAACCCCACATGTTGGCCAACTTTGCTTCACACACATTATAAACACTGGCCAGCTGTCTGCAATCACCTATTATTATTTTTACATTCCTTATTTTTACTTCCTTTTTAATGATTGTGGGTCACCCCACCCTCTGCCATGTCCTCTGTTTAACTTGCATCTATCACTGCTTTGTGTCCCTGGCGAAATAAGCTTTTGTTCCCATGGTAACAGTATATCCTAGTACTTGCAAATGCCTAGAACGGGTCTACTAACAAAATGACAGAGATAACATATCAAACAATGTAAATATTCTATAACTAATATTAACCAAATGAATAACCGCATACTTCTCACCTATAGATTATTCTGTCAAAACTGCTTTGCACTTACATCATATACCTAATGAAGAAAAATTGACACAGTACTATTAACCTGTAACTAACACTCTGGACTGTTGACTTTCAGGAACAGATTCCAGAGCATCTCTGGATGTTAACAAAACCACACCACACAGGCGAGCTTCTGCAGATATATACATTGGAGGTAAACTAATGAAATAAAACAACAAATTTTCCAACAACCATCTGCACTGCTTTGAGACTTGCCAGGTCAACTCTTATAATTAAAGCCTTTTTAGAAGTGAATGAATGAAGAAAAGTGAGCAATTAGGTGTATTACATGTTTGAGAAATGTTCACCATTGTGCAGTGTAATGCCCCACTGTGAAGTATAGTTCCCTACTGTTCAGTATACAGCCATGAATATGACTTTTTAAATGTCAGTTCAAACCAAATGTTTTATTTTACTGTTCACTTGAGGAAGTTACACATTTCCTGTTATACATTTGCCCCAACTGATAAGACCAGTCGGGTGCCGAAGGAAACGTCACACACACATATTTAAAAAAAGAAAGGAAGGAAAACAAAAAATGTCACTTAACCATAGTAGTCTTCATATGAAAAAAGATAAATTTGACAACTGGTCAGAATCGCAGTTTGCATTTGCTATTTAAAAGGCTTTTTAAAAGAGACTGTGAGGGAAGTGTCGTTGCTCATAATTCCTCAATTTTTTTTACTATTTGAATAGTAGGCTGAATTATTTCATGTGATTATTTTACATCTTGTAGATATCAAGAATGAGAACTTTGAAATTGGCGCCAATGTCACGTTGCTGTGCACCGAATCAAAGATAGAATGGAAAGATGTGTTCTATGTCATCTGGAACATTAGCCTGCAAGACAAGAACTGTCGTATCACCGCAGCTGAAAATGAGACGGAATATGACACTTGTAAAGATGGGAAGAAGTTGGGACAGGACAGAAGTGAATACTCCTACCTGACCATCCCAGATTTTTCCCTCAAAGATGAAGGAAATTACACCTGTGAGATGTCCTATCATGCAGGAAGCCACATTACAAGAATTACTGTCTCTGCAAGGGGTAAGAAATCAGGCATGGGGCCGCTTACATACTGAATACTGAAGGAACAAACAGCAAGCTACATGGGGCTACACATTAAGTAAATTAGAATGCTTCGCACAAGCAAATAAAAACAATTAGCATAATTAGCATATTAGCATAACAGGCACCATGAGGTCTTTCCTCATCTCTAGTCAGGGTGTCAGTCCATCACAGAGCAAATGTTCAAATCTGTAGCAAAGGTCAGAGCCAGTACATGTGACAGTGCTACCACAGAGGATTTCCATTAACAGTGGCCTTAGTTTTCATATCAACTACTCATAACTAGAACATTTTTTAGCAGCAGACCTGATTTGACCGTTAGATTCGACTATGCACCCTGACCAGGCAAATCATATTTGACTTGCTGAAATTCGTCTTCTTCTTCTGCCACCAGTCCAGCCACGCATGACCACCTGGTTTGTCAGGAAGCAGGACCACAGTGTTGCATTCTGTGAGGCTGCTGATGGAAAACCTGCTGCTTCCATCCACTGGGAGACCAAGTGGAACTCCACAATCAACAGCAACAGTTCAGTAAAGTCTAAAGGGGGCCTTTTCACAGTGATGACCGAGTTGCGCCTGCCTCAAAACTATTCAAGCGAGGACATATTCTGTGTGGTCTCATTCGGCCACCCCAACCAGACAGTGGATAAAAAACATCCCACCGACCTGAAGAGAAGTAGGCACTTCAAATTTTCTAAATCACATATGGGACTGTCTTTAGTTGAAATAACAGATAGCAAGCAGATATTAAATGACTACAAAGAGAATCACATTTTTCAAGATGATTTAGTTTCTTGTGAAATTTCTGTGAAATCCAGAGAACTCTATTCAAGTCACTTCAAATGTTTTTGTAGTTCTGAATAACACAGTCTACGTTTATGTATGTTTACAGAGTCGCTTGTTTTTTCTAAGAGATCATTTTCAGCTTTGTTTGGGTAATGTAATGTTTATTGCTTATATCTGCTCTCTTAGCAGTTACATGGCCATTCATTCTCTTGGCTGTTTGTGTCACATGCTTCACTGTGACTCTTTTGACTGTCGTTTACCTCATGCGAGAAAGACTCTTACAGTTAAGGTAATATTCTTCTCAAGGACAAATTCTGGATAGGGTTGTGTTGATTCTTGTACTGTATGCATACTTGAACTGTCATATGTTTATGCAAATAGTGATTTAAATTGCATAAGAACTGTCACAAATGCAAGAAGCAACAAAGAATTTGTAGACACTGTTGTTTGTAGTCTTCATGACTTCTTTTTTGTAGTTATGTAGTTCATAGTTTTCTTTGATACCAATCAAGGAAAATTATGAGCTACGTCTTGCTGTTGCTTGATAATGTATATTCAAATAATAGTGTTATATCTTTGATACCTGACCCTTAAAAGACCAGGGTTTGCATCATGGTTTTGAAGGTTTTTGTTTGCATTATTAATAATGTAATATCTCGTTTGACTCACAGTATATTTAGAAAGGTTTGCTGCGAATCCAAAAGCTCTGGACCAATTGAAGAAAAACTTCCGCAGGTAAAATACAAATTTTCTGATAATGTTATTATTTATTCAATAGCAATTAACTGCTTGAATTAACAATATTCAATCAATTAATTGTTTAATTTGATCATTTTTAATGTATACGAGAGGCAAAGAGTTGTCATTGATAAATGTTTTTGTTTAGCCCCTTGATCCAGAAGAAGTGGAACCCTATGCCAGTTATGTGCAAAGAGTGAATTCCATTTACAACTCCTCTGCTGAGCTTTTTAATGCTTGAAACACACACAGCCACAGGTACACAGGTAAATCTGAACAATTTTGATAAAATCTGATGTCATCTGCATGAGTCCCATGCAGTGCATATTACAGTGAGACATATGACAATTGCACACCTGTCCCTGCCCACCTACCCTGTGTATGAAAGTGTGCATGTGCATAGATTTTGTCTTTTGGGAACAAAATCGAATAAAACCCCCTTCGAAAGCTGCAGCCTCCACCAGACAAACACTAATTAGAAAAATGCAAATGAAGTGTGTGAGCAAGAGGAGGAATGGAAAGGATTCGATGTGGGTAGAAGACAGTAGCTTTCTCTCTATGCACCATGAGAAGTGTCCAGGGCAGCCCATGTGGCTCCAGCCATGTCCAGACGTCAGAAGAATCTGCTCAGCTTACCACCAGCACGGTGTGAAGGCCATACAGGTTTATTAAGCCTTGATTTTCACTGGATGTTGGACTGAAATAGCCGATGGCTCATATGCGATTTAACACCTTTCTCCACATAAATCAAAGAATCACAAAGAAAAGTATGGGACTTTAGTCATGTGGGCCATGTGCTACTCCAGTTAGTTACCAAGTGAAATTGTACAGAATCTAGGATGGGTTCTGTAACAGATGTTAGACTCTAACTGAGTCTGTTTTGCTTTTCGAATTGACAATTATTGTAGTTTCTTTATCTTTCCTTGCTTTCTGGTTTTTGGAGTGTAGCAAATATGTTTCATGTTTTGTACAGAACTGAAAATATCTATAATACCATATATTTTTATTTATTTTTTTATTGTATTTTTTTTTTGTGTTCATAAATCAAAATACGATGTGTGGCTCTTAGTGATGATTAATTAGTGAGTAGCCTTCATGGGTTATTTTTTTTTAAAGATTGAGGATATTGTTATTTCCTGTTTTTGCATAAGAGGATCCCATGTGATGTCCTTTCTCCTTTAGCTATGAAGAAGTCATATATGCCGTCTGTTCTTTGAGTCTTTGAGCAAGCATACACTGTAAATAAATTAGCTTCTGTTGAAAAATAGTAACAAAAAAATAAAGAAAGAATAAACTCAAAACATAAATAATGTTCTCTTCCTTAGGGAGTACACTGCACAAATTATTATTAGATAAACATCAAGACTCATTGGATTAAAATTGTCAAATTTACACTGACATAGTTTTAATCTTAGAATATACCAGTGGATAACACAATGCAAATATTTACAGTATAAATAAAGCTTCAAGTGTGTTTAAAACACAGGTTACAATCTTCCCTTTGCTTATAAATGAATCAGAATGGAAAGTTGGATGTGATCATATCTATTTCTCTGTCATAGGAAAGAATAGCTCAAGATATGCTGTCAGATACCACTCTGACCAACATTCGGCAAAGAGGTCAATGAAACCAGAACATGACTTTGAATATGATTAATTTGGGATTCCCCAGAATCATAGTTAACTGATATAACTAATTTTAGACGTCGCACTCTTGAGTTTTTTTCTTTTTTTTTGTTGAGTTTTTTTCATTATGGCGATATACATGATTTTCCAGAAGTGTGTCTCCATCTAGTGGTAAATCATTAAATTATTTTAACAAATGGAGGCCTAACATGGGGCAGAGTTTGAGAAAATATACTGAATGTAGTTATTTAGAAATTACTTAATATTTACTGACAATATAACATAATTAACATAATACTTAAATATTTTTATTCCTGAAAAAAAAGTATATGGATGGGATACATTCAATTTGCAGTAGAAAAGCAATGGCATTTTTGACACAATTTTGGCCACAAAAATTAACAGCACATAAACACTTAATGACGAAATGGCATAATATCAAATGGACATATGTTTTAGTACTAATATATCTCTTTGACAAAAATGTAAAATAGAGAGGTGAAAACAAACCAGTTATATGCAGTGCGCATGAAGATTCTGCAATATAAATTAGATGCAAATATTTTTAAATCCTGATTAAAAAATAACATAATAGAACTGAAGTTATTAATTCTGGATACGGAATACAAATTTAGTTTTGAATCAATAGTAGTTAATTTACGTGAGTAAATTAATATGTCATCTAGGTGTTCACAGATTTTCAAATCCAGAACTTTCAGAACACTGTCAATATACCCACCACCCCCCTTATCCAGGAACCCTAGGTGTTGTAATACCCGGTGAGTTAACTAGCAGTGGTTACACATCCAGGATTTGAAACCAGATTCAGTCAAGAGAGAAAGAGGAGAAAGGAGAGAGCGAGAGAGAGAGAGAGTGTGTGTGTGTGTGTGTGTGTGTGTGTGTTTGGGCAGGCAGGGGTTGTGATATGTGTATGCATACTTGCACGTATTTAGGAAATTGCACTAGTCCATAAATATATCAAATAATCATATTTTCATTATTTTATGCAGTGTAGCTTTAATCTCAGCTCATGAGCACATAGTCATCTGCTATGTCCTCGTTATTCTCAGGGCTGTCATGTGTCACACACGGGAGTCTGACTATGGCATAATCACAGTCATTGTCCTCAGAGTCTCTTAAAGGTTTTGTTGTCTTTTTGTCTCCATGGTCAATGGAGGCGTAGAGAACATCGTCCTTAGATGGCGCCTGTGTACAAGAGAAATAAGATCTGAATAAGATTTAAAACACAGGTACAGTCAGGAGATTGTGAAGGGCTTTCACTGCTTACACTATATCAATAATAAACTTGCTTTCTTCTGAACTTGCAAACCTAACCTAGACAACCAATTCCAGATGATTGTTTTGGTTTTCACTTTTTAATTTAAACACTGCACTACTTTAATAAGTCTACACAAAAAGGAAAGTTTTGGGGGAAAAAAATCCGGCAACAAAAGATGAATGCCTTTAAATTTACTAAGTAGGCTTTACACAGCATTTTATAACAGCAACATACTGTATTTGCAACAAATGATATTCACTTTGTTTGGCTTTCTTATAACTATAGAACTATGCTAGACAGACCAGAGGAAATGGTTTGGTCTGGTGACATAGTTGCAAAAGACATTGGTTATATTGGTTATGGTACTATACATCTTGAAAATAGGCTCCAAATGGTTACCATATTATTAAGGTCTGAATTATTTTTGAAATTACATATCATTTTATCCTACTTGTAGAAATACATTTCAGAGTTTTAGAGGGTTGATTTTGTGGATTTCCTGGATTTACAATCTTGTGAACTTGCATCAGTTCTACCAAAACAGTACAATTAATTAATTAAATATGAAGTTAAGTATGAAATTATGAGTTGAATAGACAAGAGACAAAATGCCTGAATGAATATGTAGAGAATTGCTCAACAATAAAACTGGCATAAAAAGAGTGACATAGAAATACATGTGAAATATATTGTATTTGGATGACCAGTTATCATTCAAATCTGACTAGGACACGCAGGTTTCTCCTTTGCAACTTGTAAAGTATTCAACCCTTTCATGCATGTTCATGCATGATATTCCAATTCCACTGCAGCCTTACCTTGGCCGGCATCCAACAGCTGCTCACATCATTTAAAAATTGGGATGCTCAACTACAAAGCCCCAAATGAACCAGCCCCTCCCTCCACGATGACAATGGTCAAAACCTCATCCGTACCACAAGTTCTCTCTCTCTCTCTCTCTCTCTCTCTCTCTCTCTCTCTCTCTCTGTCACTTTCAGTATGACACCGCCTTGAAACACCATCCTTCGTGTCTCACGGAAGACAAGCATCTGGACTCTTATCTGTCCTGCTCTCACATGGTGAAATAAATGTCCCTCCACTGGTGGTCTGAGCAGCGAAGTCACTTACTATCTTCAAATGCAGACTGGAGATTCTAATTGTGAAGTGTTTTAGATGACCCCTAATCCTGCACTTATGAAAGTACTTAATCCTGTTTGGTATTGGTATTCATGCTAATTTTGTAATTCTGTTACGATGTATGTTTTGTTTTGTTAGCCATGTGTGTTTCCTAGTCCCTCCTTGTATTTTTAACACAGCCCTCTCTAACGTAACGTAGCGAACTTAAAATGGACACAAATTAAGTGTTATATCGCGATCTGTCGATCGCCGGTCGTTGGCGCCAGAGCGAACTAGTAACTCATTGAATCATATATGTGGATCAGAGGTAAATAAACTGAATTTTTTTTTCGGTGTGAGATATCGGAAGTGTGGCGTGAGAGCGTGTGAAAACGGTCAAATGCGTGTGTCTCACGCTCAATGCGTGAGAGTTGGCAACCCTGTGTAGGCCTACGTCGCGGTTCATTGTTGTATGTATTCGCCTTTGTTCAAGTTGTTCTGTGATTCTGCCCCTTGTACGTTCGTGTTTCAGTGTTACGGTTTGTCTATGAGTTCTGTTTAGTATGTCGCTTCGTGTGGGTTATGTTCTTGTTCAGGTTCTCTTTCTGGTTTGACCCATGCCTGCCTTTACGACACCGAGTTTGGATTCCCCTTTAATAAATCTCGCTCTCCTCAGCGATTATGTCCGTCTTCTCGCTCAGCAGCGCCCAAAGTGTTACACATTCCTTCTAGTAAATCCTTTCAGCATTTACTCCTGTATCTAGCAGTATCTTCGTTCAGTGGTACTGTATCTTGGACTATCTATTGTACTGGACACATGATGACAAAGCACTTTTGTAAGTTTTGTTGGGTTCAGAGCAACTGTTAAATGTCATAAATGAAAAAATAGAAATATATAAATAGGAATAATAAATCATTAATAAAAAACGAAAACAAAACTATATAACTATATTTTTCAACTTAATGCCCTTGCTACTTTCCACCTGACTTAACCAACCCGGTAGACCCAAACCTTTCAAACGTTTCTTCCAAGCCCCTCCCACCATAGACATGATATGCTGAATACCATGATATGCTGAACATCTATCTGCTTTTTATGCACACAAAATAACTGACAGGAAAGGAGGACTGCCTCTGTATAGAGAAGCTTCCTGAATGCAGAGGCGGTCTTTGCATAGAGGCATTGCTAGTCAATTGCCTTGGGCCCAACCCACTGCAGCCCACTGTAGGGGCCCCCTGACTAGCTAACTTATTTCTCGCTTATTAATGTTGATGGGCCCCCTAGCTAAATTCGCCTTGAGCCCCCAAATTGATAAGTCCGCCACTGCCTGAATGGTTAAGATAGCCAGAAGATGATGATATTTTTAGCTTTCTCAATGTTAGTAGTGATATCTATCAGAACTCCTAGACAGTGCTGTCCATACTTCCATGTCTGACAGGCTTTAACACTACAGTCGAAGCTTTACTGGCATTTTAGTAAGTTACAAGATGTCCTCAAAGTTTTCTTACTGTATAATTCACTAAATGCTCTGAAGGCCTTGTGTTTTATGTAAAGCACTTGGGTATGAAAAATAAAATTCACCATAACTTGCTTTAAAAGTGAATGCAAATCAAGCCCCCCCCCCCCCCCCCCCCCCCCCCCCCAAAAAAAAAAAGAGCTATGGACAGCTAATGGAGACAGGGCATGGCCGATGGGCATACACTCTAAATGTACATCTACAAGGTCGACTTGAACTCTACTTTATCTGTTGTAGCAATTGGGGACTGTACAGTCGATTGAAATTACATTTACACTTGAAGATAAAAAGAAATTATGTTTCCTGCTGAATTCTCACTATTTTTTATCATCAGAGATGATGTTTCGCACAAGATTTCAAGCATGCTATTAATTAATCTTGACATTGGTATTAAAAACGAGAACAGCCATGCACTAATACCTTAACATTAAGTGTCACTTCCTGTTCTCAAATGTTAGACCTAATTTTTTATTACTTTCTTATATGCAAAAATCTTCTGACAGCTGTAGGCTTGTGTTGCGTGTGTAGCTTATTTGAATTCATCCAATCCTCTCCAACCGTTCTGATAAACAACAGAGCCCTCTACAAAATGCCCAAGCACTATGCAGAGAGGCAAGGCACCTGCTGGTAGCAAGGAAGTTCACTGCATGTTTATTGCATGGCTCTATATGAGGTCTTATCTTAGGTATCTTTCCACTGCTCATTTGTATGTTTTCCTAAAAGCAGCAGATCACAGTCACCATTAGAGCTTCCTACACAGTTCAGATGCTTCATGGCCGTTAAGTAAACAGTGTTTGTTTTATTCAGTGTATATTAAAGGAACGTCACTTCCTTCATTTTACTGTTACATATCATGCTGGTGCATATATTTTTTATAATATTTTTGCTATAGTCATTCATTTACAGCACAAATATTTTCATTACAGAATTTACTAAAATTATAATGATGACACCTTAATAATAATTTAGACTGATTCCAGGCATTTTTTAAATGTATGGTAATGTTGTGGCATTCTTTGGAGCCTTACCTGTTCTATTTCAGTCCCAGGCACACACAGCATACAGTATTCAGGCATTCAGAGAGAGAGAGCCACACACACACACACACACACACACACACAGAGTGCAATAACAACAGATTGAGACAAAAAGCAAGAAAGATAGAGACAAAGACAGAGAGAGAGACAGTCACTTTTGTATAAAGAACAAGAATATTCACTTTAAAATCTCAATGAAGCAGTCATCAATGCACTGGCAATCCTCTAAAACTCATTTTGTTTGAATCACTCAAGTAAATAGACCAAAAAAAAATAGACTAGAGTTGAGACCAGAGTTGATCAAATATGAGCTAATATGAGTTAATACAGTATCTGTAATGGAGAGTCTAACATTGCCTTCACATACAGCCGACATTCTTTTGCCCAAATAATCAACAACGTTCTGCCTTTACATGCAATGGGATTCTCCAAATACGCCGCTTAGCGTTGCACAGAGTGTTTGAATTTGTCGCAGTGATATTCAAACATTTATCAAAAATGTCTCAAATGTTAAGATAATCCAGTTTGCCCGCAATTATCCTGGCTGGGTATAACCCTGGTCACTTCGAGAGCTGCAATTAGGAGGCTCCACTTATTTGAAAGACTTTGTGGTGCAAAACACTCCAAAAAACTTCAGACATATGCTTTTATCTCAGTGACTGAGAGGGAAAGAAAGAGAGGGAAGGATTCTTACCATCTTCTTTAGATGATCCTTTCCTAAAGAAATAAAATACACATAAAGAAATGTGGGATTTCATAGTTTAAATACTATAGCATTTAGAAAGGCAAAGCTTTTAGTGTGTCCAGAATATGTGGCACATTGTCACATCAAATAATAGTGTTCTACTTCACGTATATGATGTGTACTAGTGGTTGTGGCTTCTGCTCTGCCCTGTTAAGTAGAAACAAAATAGAGGTTCCTACTTTTTTAAGTGAGCGAGGTTCTTTGGGCACCCACCTTCTGTGGCAGCATGAGAGGTTTCCCATAATCCGTATCCTTCGAGGACAGTAGTGTGAATTTGAGGATTCTTCAGACACTACAGTGAAAAACCAGGCAGCTGAACAGTCCACTCACCTCCTTTCATAACTAGATAGCCACTAAAGAAGTTGAGAGAGAGAAAGAGAGACAGAGAGAGAGATAGACAGGTCAAACAAGAGTGTGCTTGTTTCATTCTATTTCCTGTGTTCTGTGGTTTGCATGTCTCTTAGATGCATGTCTCACACACGTGTAATGGTGCTACATGCCTTGTGCATGCTATCGTTTCTTTTCCAGATTCATTTCTAATTTTATTAGCTCTTATTCAAATTTTTTTGCAGTAAACGTTTTCCTGAAGGTTCTAAACAAAGCTGCTCCTCTTCACCTTTAACAGATGCTAGGTTTCTAGTGCATAGCTGGTTTTAGCACCACATTTTCATATTCAGTGATAATAAAGGCCCTAAAATAGCATCATTCCTCATTTTACAAGGCACCTTAATGCCCAGAGATAGATGCTAAATGTGTAAATAGAGGATCTGGGTGTCTGTATATCTGCTGGAATAATGGGATGTGTTTTTGGCACTAGCAAGCAAGGCAGAGAAAGAGGATAACTTAGTTCAAGATCAGGAAGTAAACTTTTTCAGTCTTCGAAAGCATGTAAGAATGCAATAGTTTCCTCTTACCATATTAGTGCTAAAATAACAGAAAAACCACTAAACTGAACTGTCCTCATACAATTGGGGATTCAGATGGTGCTGTTTGTAAGGCCGTGACAAGAGAAGTGAAGACTAATGCTGAATTTGTGTAGTGTGACACATTTAGGCAGGCATCATAGACATGGCACGCAGGGAACAAATGACCAAGAATTTTGATATAGCTTCATAAGAACATAATTTTTCAGCTGATGTTATGTTACATCGAATATTATCTATGGAAGGTGAATAATATATGATCAAATAAAAAAAAACAAATATAACACAACTGCAGGGCAGTGGTGTCTGAGCCTTTACTCTGATAAATCTTTAGAACTAGACCACTATTTACTGTTGAAACAGGAAGCTGAT
The DNA here is from genome assembly GCF_052324685.1 of Brachyhypopomus gauderio. Classification (NCBI taxonomy): domain Eukaryota; kingdom Metazoa; phylum Chordata; class Actinopteri; order Gymnotiformes; family Hypopomidae; genus Brachyhypopomus; species Brachyhypopomus gauderio. The sequence goes on from NC_135214.1 coordinate 16,085,197, forward strand.
TATTTCCTCTGATAGTACTAAGCTGTCAGGTTAAAGGAAAAAGGTCACAGATGAGTTTTACACAAGAAAACATTTGCCACTTTAGAGAGAGGCAGCAATTTGTAACGTGTCCTTATTAGTACATTTTTAGTAACAATAGCAATTTCAGACCTAGTGGGAAAGACAATGTGTGTGCGTGTGTGTGTGTGTGTGTGTGTGTTTAATTAACATACATGCAAAACATTGAACTCAAACATTATAATGTGTATGCTTTTTGGGTATGTGTGTGCATGCCTGCAGCAGGAATGTATTTCCTGTGTGTGTGTGTGTGTGTGTGTGTGTGTATCTGTATATGTGTAATTAGATACTTCCCCTCTGCAATGTCTTAATCTGTCCAGTTGGAGGCAGAACATGATTGACCTTTTGTCACATTAATAGCGTCTTTGTGACACATCTTCAGACTCAACACCCCCGACTGTGACACAGAATAACAACGTGCCACGACAAACCAAACACATCCTCCCATTGAGAGGCACTGTGCCTCTCCTAACTCCTTCTTTGTAATGCAGCGTAAACGCTAAGCAGCTAGCAAGGACGAGGGGGTGCCATACAGCTGACGTGGAGTCTACAGCGTTACCGCATGAGCATGGTTGGAAAACTGCTTTTGGAATGCACAGCTATCGTCTTAGCCCTTTCACTCCATATCAAAAGTGAGTTCCGTTCAATTTGCAGTTTGTTACAATTCATACTTTCATACCTGTGTCAGAAAATGTTTATTATCAAACAGGTCTGACTGCCTCTCTGGGATGTTCTAATATTTATATTTTGCAGAATGTGGCTGTAGTATCTAAACCCCATAAAGAAAAGGAAAGAATTTGTAGTAAATGATGTAGTGATCGATTATGGCATTGAAGCATCACTTACAGAATTTCTAAGAAATATACATACATGTATCTCTGTATCTAGAGAAAACACTACGAATATCTCTTCTGACACTTAGGTGTCACGTTTACCAACATATCCCTGCTGGAAGCAGAGACCTTCATCTACCATATACCGGATGTGCCTCACGGATCAAACATCACCTCAGTTGAATGGTGTCATCAGACTGACAAAGATCAAAACAAATATAGAATGCTAGCCCATATTGACCTAGATAATAATATTACATTGTTGTTCCATCAGAACAACAGGCTTATATTCACAAACAATGGATCAATCTGCATCCGAAAACTCACACATGAAGACACTGGGAATTACTCCTGCAAGACCATCTTCCAAGATGGCAAAGTTCAAATGCATATTGTTTGCGTGACTCTGTACAAAGGTAAGTTTATTGTCCTGCAACTTTCTTAATGATGTTTGAAAACAAAGTTGAAAGGAAATGTAGCATACTAAAACACTTGTACCTTATAACTGGTAAAGTGGGTGGGCTCAACTTCCTTCCTTTTTAGTTCCTCACTCACCCTTATTTCTATATTGAACAAAAAATAAAACCAGAGTACTGAGGGCAAGAACTATTCTCTGAGTTTTACTGCAATGTTGCCTCACAGCTTGGAAGAGATGCTTAACAAAAACTAATGATAATAATAGTTTGGGCTCATAGTAACTGAAAAAAACAGACAAAAACGAATTGAATTAGACAAAACTACATAGACAGGGGCTTGGTTGGTACCTAATGTAGTAAAGGAGGAAGAATAATTTTATTATTGCATGGTTGTGACGCTTAGTGCAAAACGAGGCAGCACAGAACAAATAGCACACGTTCACTTTTATTTTCAATGATGCGCAGACAGCGCATGTAGAACACTTACACATATAGACGTAAGACTTTGACAAAGACGAGCCCGGGACACTGTGCGAACACACATTAAATAGACAAACCGCATAAGCCCCAAGTGATCACGAGATGAGCCACAAGTGAGACCGATAAACACACTCCGACACAACCACACCCACGAAGATCCACAGACACAGACGACTAGACATAGACAACATAAACACACGCTCAAAGGGGAGGGGTCAAGGGCTGTAGAGTGACAATGGCATATTGATTAGATTATCTATGCTGTGACTGATTTGAATGGCCATTTGAAACCACAAGGTGTTGTCTAATGATATTTGTAAAACTGTTTTTTCTTCCAAGTTCCTGAAGTTTCTAATGGATTTAAAATAATAACACTGGTGATTTCAGCCATCTCAGCCTTGATTTTGATTGGTATCATAATCATCATTTTCAAGTGCAGAAAAAAACATCAAATACCAGGTTTGTAAACTTACAGTTCAAACACAAACTTTCAAATGTTATTCATTTTAGAGTTTACACATCAATGAATGTACACCTACAACTACAACAGTCAGCTTACATATGAAGTGTCTGTCCAATTTTGATAAAACCTGACCGTTATTTACTTTTTCAGATCAACCTGTTTATATGAACACTTCATATGAACAAAAGACAAAGATGCGCATGGCCAGACATGATAAGAAGGATCTGTGTTAAGACACCAGCTCAGATGTTGTCAATAATAACCAATAACCAGTTAAGTTTTGTATTCTTGTGTCTGTTCTGGGCTTTGCAACAGCAAGGAAACTGACAGCCTTTGATTGCACATATGGCGGACTTTGAAGTGCATGTTGGCTTTTTTCATATCCTGCTTTAGTAAGTAAGTAAGCTTTATTTATAAAGCGCTTTAGTCACAAAGCGCTGTACATATAGCACAACAGATAATAGAAGGTAATACAATAATAAATAATAAAGTAAGTATCTTACAAATAATATAAGGTAAAATAAGACAACATAATAACCTTTGATAAAACACCACACAACATATATATATACATATATGCACATGGGCGTGGTAGTGGGGGGAAAAGTGGATCTGACTACCCAGGGCCGGAGAGGGGCCCATTTTGCTCATGTGCCTTGTTTATTGGCATTTATAGGGACCTACTGACATTGAGAGTGTACAGGGCCCAGAATTTGCTGCAATGATCCTGCATATGCATATAAACATACATATACACATACGCATACATCCACATAGATACTAGCAGAAGACCTTTTTTTTAAAAGTTTTTAACACTTTTTTTGAAAGAATCAACAGAGTCTACTAACCGGAGGTGTTAAGGGAGGCTGTTCCAGAGCCTAGGTGCTATAGATTGAAAAACTCTGTCCCCCTTGGTCTTAAATCGAGTCCGGGGAACAGCCAATAGACTTTGGTCCTGTGAGCGGAGACAGCGAGATGGTGAATATTTAGTAAGGAGCTGTGTTATGTATACAGGAGCCTGGCCATTTAATGCTCTATATGTAAAAACAAGAATTTAAAAATGAATTCTAAAATTTACTGGGAGCCAGTGCAATGAATATAAGATCGGGGTTATGTGAGCTTGTTTGCTAGTGCGTGTTAATAATCTTGCTGCTGCATTTTGTATCGCTTGGAGCCGAGAGAGAGATGATTTATCCAAGCCATACAAAAGAGCATTGCAGTAGTCCAAGCGAGATGATACAAGGACATTAATTTTTTCCAGATCAACCATGGAAACCATATGATGTATTTTGGAAATGTTTCAGCTCGAAAAGTTCTGAGTGTTGTGGGGCACCTTATAACATATCCACCGCCTTCCAAAGAAGAGGACCTGCGTCTAAGGCTGAAGGCGCTAAATTTAAAACATCCACCCAAATGTCCATACGTCTGCTCTTATCATTTTGTGGAGGATAAACCAACACCAGATCATCCTTATCCCGAGAAATGGCTCGGTTATGAAGCTCCGATGAAGCAAACGCGTCGGGTGCTTGTGAGGCTATCAGATAAGTAACTATTTTCTAATCAGTGGCCACATCTTTTCCTTGCATTCATTTTGAAATTTTAAGAAGACAAGAATGCCTATTTTATGAAAAAAAAATCATTAAAATGTAGTAATATACACTAATGCAAAAATAGCTGACCGGAAGTTCTAACACAAAGGAAGGAACACACACTTGAAAGTGGGCGTGGCGAAATACGGTGAATAGTAAAGGAAATATACAAAGAGCAAGATTCAAACTATTTTATTTATTTATTTTTATTGTTTGTCAGGACTCATTAGAGCAGTGGTTCCCAAACTTTTTCTGCCGTGCCCCCCTTTAGTAGATGAGAATATTTTTGCGCCCCCCCCCCCATTGACTAGGGATGTGTTGAAAACTTACAAAAACTATAGGTTCACAACTTTGGTCAAACATGAAAAAAATAAACTGCAAGAAACCTTTTAAATGGTTCAAGAATTCTAAATATAATTTAAAATAAATAAGGAGATGAAATAAGAGAAACAGCAATACATATGCGGCTAGTTTGCAAGCGCAGACATCACGCAGAGCACAAAGCATGTAACGGCCAGAAATATGTGTACTGTCTCTTTAAGGGAGCGAGTTGAGCGCGCGTATGGAATATTGTTTTTTTAAGCTTTCTGCCGTAGACCGAGTCAGACCACTGCTCTTTAATTTATTTCTGTAAGTAACGCATTAAATGAGCTTTGGACAACTCACCAGTTCATGTATGAACAGTGAAGTATTGCTGGAGCCCAGGTTTATTTTGGTCAACCAGCAAATAAACGGACTAAGTGGAATACCACCAGCGCGAGTATTAAGGTTGAATTAACTCCGAAAAGCAAGCAATACAAGCATAGAATTAGACTGAATAGATCTGTTTTTATGGATCGGTCACATTGTCCCCGATACCCGATCTAGAATTTTTTCAGATATTAATATCGGAATCGGTGCATCCCTAAATTGACACATGTGCACGTTTTACTTTCAAGCTCCGCGTGTTCTGTCGGATTTTCCTACTTTGTCGAATTTTCCTACCGTATCAGCTGGCAGCGAGTAGACTAGTCTGTCGAATTTTCCTACCTTGTCGAATTTTCATACCGTGTCCGTTGGCATCGCGTATTTGTAGACGTATCTCTTAGTTTGTTTACCTTATGGAAACGTCGTAATGTAGCGCAAATCAGCGTTTAAAACGTAGACGTATCTCTGTAGTTTGTTTACCTTATGGAAACGTTGTAATGTAGCGCAAATCAGCGTTTAAAAGTAGTATTGTAGACGTATCTCTAGTTTGTTTACCTTATGGAAACGTTGTAATGTAGCGCAAATCAGCGTTTAAAAAGTAGTATTGTAGACGTATCTCTAGTTTGTTTACCTTATGGAAACGTTGTAATGTAGCGCAAATCAGCGTTTAAAAAGTAGTATTGTAGACGTATCTCTAGTTTGTTTACCTTATGGAAACGTCGTAATGTAGCGCAAATCAGCGTTTCAAAAGTAGGATGAGCTTTAAAATAAAAGTTTTATTTTGCGTAGTAGTGTATTATTAATAATAATACACTACACGGCTCAATCATTATCATGCGGAAATATCCAAGTCCCTATAGGTAATAACAGACAGTAAAACGGCGCTGTTTAAAACATTTTAATCAACTAGTTAACTTAATGCACAGTTGAAAACATTGCAACTGCAAACAAAGAAGAAATTATAAACAAGAAATTAACTTACTGCACTATTGAAAGGACTAAATAGTACTGCACTGTTGAAATTCGCTAGCAGGCAGGAAAAATCGATGGGTGTAGTAGGCGGCCACCAAAATAGTGACGTAAAAGCGACTTGCGCATGCGCAGTAAGCCTTGGTATGAATTTTCGATGGGTAGGAAAAATCGACAGAACACCGCGCCCCCCACTTTGGGAACCACTGCATTAGAGAAACAGTCGTCTCTACGTCTGCTTCTACGTGCGCTTGAATTTTAACATTTGAAACACGAGTCTACAAAGGTTCTGCTGTTTGTTGTAGGATCGGTAACATATATACAGTCTGCTTGTAACTTTGAGTTTACCGTGAGGTTGTGTCCCCGGGGTTTGAGCCGCTTTCGCTGCATTCCAGATCATTACCAAAACAATGGGCGTTAATCCCTTCACAGCAGGGGAGTGGGCTACATGGATCTTACGACATTTTCCGCGGCCGTCGGAGGACTAGTGGCCTGCAGAAAGCCTTTATTGATGAGTGCTTAAGATGCTCTAGCCATGTATTTGAATGGCTTTAGCAGGGCTTTGGAAATTGCTGAGCACATCCTGGACAAACGTTTACAACGTTTTTTTCTAGATTATGTCGAAGCCTTTGGTTCAAGGTGTGACGCTGTAAGATATAAGATTGACGAGAACCAGGGGCGGACTGGCATACATTGCTACCGGGGACTTCCCCGGTGGGCCGATGGGTTAGTGGGCCGCTGGCCGCCGGTGGTTTAACTCAGCCCGTGGAGGAGCCACTGCCGCGCATTGTGGCCCCGGCCCGTAGTCACGCTGCTGTTTAATTAATGGTGTTATTACCTCCCCCGCTCCAGTCAGACTAACCTGCTCAGCGCAGGCCGCGGACTGATCCTGTAAACACATGAACGAGTTGGACCGGGCCGCGGACTGGGCCAGCTGATGCAGGCTGACGGCAGGGGCGAGGCTAGGGTATTTTTAGTGGTGCTAGAGCACCACGAGGTTGCTCAGCACCCCCTGGCTCAACACATTTTTTAAATATTATATTATGCAAAAAACTTGCTCTGCACCTGCGCAATACTTTGGTATTGTGCCTCTGTGAGCACTGGGGGCTGGGCACCCCTAAAGACCAGATCCTAAAATCGCCCCTGGCTGACGGTATGCATCGGAGATCAGAAAAAAAAAACAACTTGTCCCAGAAAATCCGGGCCGGACTACGAAAACATACAGCAGTTTAAATTGTAGATAACATGTTATTTTAAATGTACTGCTGTCGCCTCTGCAACGTCTAAAGCCTGGTTCACACTACACGATTTTAGGCTGGTTTTTCAGTCGCCGACTGATCGCCGACAAAAACTGTGGTCGGAGGCGAATCGGCGATCACTCGTCGCTCGCTCAGTCGTTTAGTGTGAACTGCTGAAAGACGCTCGCCGAGCCGTCGCCGACTGGTCGCAGACGACTGGCAGATATCTAGCATGTTTAATATCTAGCAGTCGGCGACTGCGAGTCGGCAGCAGCGTCTAGCTACAGCCAATGGGAACGCGGAGAGAGAACCGCGGCACCGCTGAAGATATCTCTGAAGAATGTACAAAACTTTCAAGAATGCTTTCAAAACAGTAACCCAGCAAACACACAAAATCCTCACCTTTCTTACAACTTTACTACAACACTGTGTTTAAGTTATTGTGACAGCACTGGAGAAATAGTGCGATTGATTATATGTTCACTGCAACGGAGAGATGAAATAATTCTGGCAACTTGGGACTATGGAGTGTATAAACGTTAAAAAAAATAACAATAACGAAAATGTGGAGTACATGTACATTGTTTTTTTCTTCTACGTGGTGTTGCTGAGAGTTTTGTTTTCGTGTTCTCGTGTTTTTGGACGGCAACCAGATGAGTCGGCGATTCCCCAGTCGTTCCCCAGTCGTGTAATTCGTGAGCCCGCGTCGCCGATTAGTCATGTAGTGTGAACGCCACAACAACTGAAAGACTCGCGATTACAGCACGACCAGTCGTGTAGTGCGGTATTACTGCAGGCTGGAAAACCTCCAAATGGGAGTGGCATAACTCCAAATGGGCGTGGCATAACTCCAAATGGGAGGGACAACTCTCTAGAAGGCAGGGCGGAACTCGGAGAACTTTGAGAAGTTTGGTGGGTTTTCCGGGACATAGGAATGTGTAAACATGCTGTATTAATGAAACCACAGTTATTCTGATGATACAATAAAACTATTCTTCACTTTTATATTGAGTTAATTCAACACATAGCCCTGCTTTACAGATCGCGATGTCCATTTTACTTACTAAACGCGTCTAATAGTTCGTGGGTTATATCCTGGTTTAATCCGCATCGTAATCAGTACTCTGTTTAGATTTCACGTTAACTGTTTACATGTTTAGTTTTCGACTAAACTTTAAATTTAATTCCTCATCAAATCCGTCAGCACCGCCGGCGGTGGGGGCCGTCTTCGGGAGGAAGGCAGAATACTAATTTTAAATTCATTTTAATTAATTCAGCTCGTGATCAATGGGTATGCATCAGAAACCAATGATTTATATCATTTATGGACATTAGTCAACAAACGCATTGTCATCAACTTTTTGTATAACAAGAACATTTTATTGAGAAATGGTTCTTTATGTCACCCTACCTCTTTCTTCATTGTGCAGACTAGAGACGGTTGTGCCATGCAAGGAGGGACCTATTCTGCAAGGCTGTGTAGTCATTCCCTCTGGAATGTTCTCTCCCATCTCTTTTCATAAATGAACATTTATGGTTTGCATTTAATTTGAATGCAAGGTCCCATTAAGTTTTTGATTTTACACAAGAACGAACAATTACTATGTGAATGTAGGCATTCTGCATTTGCTGTGCATAACACTATTACTTACATTTAAAATCAAACATTTCATAGCATCAAGAAAATAGGTACACAATTTAAATGTATTTATATTTAATAGTATTGTACGGTTCGCTAAAGCAAAAACATAGGACTAAATGCTATCCTGATTTAAGTAACTAACTATAGCACAAAAAAAATGAACAACGGATCTAAGAGAAGGCCACGCCCATTTGGAGTTAAGGTCGACCTGTTTGGAGTTTAGTCCCTCCTATTTGGAGCTGATCCAGCCTGCAGGAATACGTACTTGGAAAAACCTGACGACTGAAAAGTCGTGTAGTGTGAACCAGGCTTAAGGCACCATGTACAAATTACCTTAACACGGTTAACACGGACGCAAGTGGCGGTCTTAAAGGTTCCAGAGCATTGCGCACTGCGTTTTTTTAAAGCTATTTAAATTCTTAAATTAAAACTAACCACCATAAATAGGTAAGAGGAAGAAATACCCACGTTAGAGTTGTAGGTTGTTCTTTAGGATGCACTTTGCGTAAAACTTGTTTGGTGGTCTTATGGTGAACTATTTAAAAGCCACTATGTGGCTTTGTAATCATATTATTGCTGGAATTAATATTGTCCATATGACAATAAACGCCGTCATATACACTACGTGCCATGTAGATTAATCTATATTAAAATGGATCATATGCGTGCTACCCAAGTAATGACTAAAAGTCAGTTTTTGAGATAGGGTTTCTTAATACAGGGGGTGCATTAGACCAGGGGCTCATCTCCTGTTTCCAAAATGCATCAATGACTGCTTGAGAAAGCTGTTCTACTTTGATACTTGAAGAAAAAAAACATGCTCAATAAAATGTAAGCTACTCGTGTTCAACGGTTTATTCAGTTCAACATGAATTTGTAAGCCTAAATACTGTACATTAAAAGGGGTTGATAAGATGTTTATTCAGCTAAACATGATATTTGAAATGTAAGCCAACATTTAGTAGCCTACATTTAACCTCACGGACGTAATTTGGGGGACGGGGACGGGGGACACTTTTTCAAAAGCCGGTTTTGGTCCTCTGCAGTTTTAACGGTTAAAAAGAAATATTTAAATAGCGACAAATCTAGCGTTAGGACCATGCAGAAAACGACCGCTCCGAGCTCCGCTCCGGTAACACTTTCCATGAAGCAAACCTGGCGACTTCGTGACTGCAATGCATCCATGTAAACACACGTACGATTTGTAATTCACAGGTTTGAAAATTCGTTCTCTCCCCTACTGTGCAATTTGGTTAGGAATACAGCCGAGCTAAACTATCAAGTTGAAAGTCATCATAGTTTGCTTTTCCATTTTCACACAGTTCCCAACCGAACTTTAAGAATAGATTAACGGCGATAATTTTTATATCGCCCGATAAGAGTATCAAATTAACTAACGCCGTTAACGGCCCACCACTAATATATATATATATATATATAATATCAGTGGCGTGCACACATAGACATCAGGTGGTGCTAAAGCACCACCAACTCTGCCCTTTATCAACGAAAGTGCCCTTTTGAAACTTCGGTTTAAAAAAAAATATTATTATTAACATTTTACTGAGGTCGGTTTAAAGTGATCTTTAGAAAACCTGAGCGATTAAAAACAATGCCCTGAAATGAGCCACCACCTCGCACACACCCACGGACGTAATTTTGGGGGGGGACAGGGGGGACATGTCCCCCCCACTTTTTCAAAAGCCGGCCTTGGTCCCCCCCAGTTTTTACGGTTAAGACCAAATATTTAAATAGCGACGAATCTATGTCCCCCCCACTTTTGAAATCAAAATTACGTCCATGCACACACCCGACCTCTCTCTCCCTTTAACACCAGATGCGCTGCAGCAGCAGTTCAGTTCAGCGAGGTGAAGGAAGCGTCTTCAGCACAGCACGCACGGTCACAGATAGACTTCTTCTCCCGTGCCCCACCAGCCAGGTAACATACACATCAAGTCAAATCGTACCGTTTGCCCTCTAAGCCCAACCTGAAATCATTTTCTTGTGCAGTAAAATGTCTCATACAGCACCAAACTACTAAGCATTTTTAGCCGACTGGTCACCCAATAAACTAATCGCTCTAGCCCAAATCAATAATAACGTGAGGACGACCACATACAGATAATTAAGGTAGAGTTTACAAATCTGTGTGTTAAGCTGAATGTTTTCTGTTGTATAGGTTTTGTTAGGCAACATAAAATAACACATTCGTTTGTGAAAGAAGAAACGGGAAATTTCCCCCCCTGTGAAAAATGCCAATCTGCATTCATGCAATGAAAACACTCAGTAGCCTATAACTCCTTATCCTACTTTTTGGTCTTTTACTGTCTTAATTGTAGGCCTATATTGATTTACTAATTGCAAAATATATGCAACAAGGCCTGCAGACAGTGGAGGGTAAACAGAAGTTAACTGAAGGACTTAACAATGACTGTATATAGTTAATATTGGATATGGATTTTATCAGTTGGCGGTGTGACTTTTTTTCCATTGAAAACTCACGTTTAGAGAATGTTACAAATAAAAGTCAAATTTCATTCAACATGTGCTTGTAATAATTTTTTATAATGAAGTGCGCTAAAAAGTGCCCCCCCTCCCCCCAAGCACTTGCCCCCCAAAATGTCTGTGCACGCCACTGTATAATATAGTATATATACACACACATACAGATGTATACACACACATACAGATATATATATATATATATATATATATATATAGTGGGCCAGTCTGTCAGGAACTCCCGGGCCACTTTTTCTCCCCAGTCCGCCCCTGACGAGAACTACGGTAAATCTCATGCTAATCAAATCCTTTTAGAATACTAGTATATCTCTTTTGAGTATTCTGACTCATGGACTTACATTCCTGAAGATGTGCAGAGGATGAGCGAGGTTTGTGGTCATCATCAGGGACCAGACCAGCAGGGTTCACGTTATTTGATTTCTTAAAGAGCAAACGTTAAATTAAGTATATCGACAAATCAGGATTCACTAACAAGAAAAACTATAAAATAATCAGCTGTTCCACAGATTTATGGAACAGAACATAACATCATTAGTGTGACTGATGATCATCATTAGTGTACCTTCCAGGGAGCACTGTTTGCAGTGCTTCTATGAAAGTTCAAATGGAAGCCATGATGCCATTTCCTAAACACAGGGGCTGAATTCAGGGATTGGCCAGTGACTCTTGAAGAGGTGTGGTTATGGCTTGGCACTTTTTCAGTAAAAATATCTGCATCATGACATATTAAACTTTGCAAGGGAAAAGCTGAAATTTCCCTTACTGTCTGTGATTGAACACTCTGACATTCAGTTCAATCCATTATCTGTGTCTGCTTCTCATTTCGAACCTCCCTCTCTCTCTCTCTACTTCTCACTCCCCCTGTATTTTTCCACTACCCCTAGATCCGGTCTACTGTGCCTCCTCTCCTGATAAGGAGAACACCAATCATACACATTTTATTATTCTAACCCAATTGTGTTGACACATATTTTCGTTCTGTATTTAACTACATGTATTATCATTAAACTTTGGAACTCTTTCCTGACACCCGTGTGTTGTGAATCTGTTCTCCCGGGCTCAGCTACGGAACTCTGAGGGATGTACAAATTTATAATTCAAATTATGAATCCTGATGGTTTTGGTCTATGTCTGAAAGATGACTCCAAAAGAAATAATCTTAACAATTGTTCATCGTAGTTTTGTGTTCTTATTCCATCTCTGAGTGAAATCCACTCAGGACTGACCAGTACAGGATGAAACTCGCTCTCATCTTGAATAACAATTACTGCATGTATTCATCAAAAATGAGCCCCTGCTAATGATGTAATAAGAACATATATCACATATGACATATTGTCACAATTTGTGACACAATTGTCCTTCAAAATGTATTAATATAGATTATTTTCAAAAGTTTAGAATATTATTTTCAGAGAATAGAATACAAAACCTTTGCTTATGCACCTTACAAGATTGACTGGTTGACCCACGAATAATTGTTTACAAGGAAAATAGTGAATCCCTCAAATTATACACTGGATACATTCAACCAGAAACATATATTATGTCTATGATCTGTGGGATCTGAGGGATCTGAGGCTCCAGAGAGGAGGTCCTGTATTATCTTGATCGTCAGCTACTGGCGTGGGGCTGTATTGCACTGAAATATAACAGGTGTCGTTTACCAGACAAATCTGAGTGTCTAGCGTTCGTCTAGCATCAGCAATATAACTTAAAATCAAACCAAAGAAATCTATGTGTGATTTTCTCCATAGTATGTGGTTAACATGTGATTAAATGCCAACATGTGCTAAAATGGTTACGTTCTTTCTACTCCGTTTAGTTTAAAATGTGTAGTATAATATTATTTTTCCTAGAAAAGTGTATTTTTTTACTATTTATTTATTTACAATATGTAAAAGCAGGAGTAAAAGCAAGAATGATTTAAACTCGCTATTCCTACACATGGTTATATTATACAGTTATGTGCAAACATTTCAATTTTGAATTTTGAATTTGAATTTTGAGCTCAAAGTTGCTTGTATGAGTGGAGCATGTAAATGCAAATGCTGCTGCAAGGGTTCTGATCCGCAGGAGAAAGAGATCATATTACACCTGCACTCCACTCACTGCACTGATTACCTGTCAGCTTTAGAATAGATTTTAAGGTTCTAGTGATGGTTTTTATATGTCAATCAATCAATCAAATTTTATTTATATAGCGCTTTTTACAACAGTTGTAACTTGAAATTTTATGACTTTGCCTAGATTGGTCCCAACAGTAGAAAAAGTGAACATATGTGTCACGGTGAGGGGGCCGGGTCGCCACCAGAGGGCGAGCTTTACCTTGCATCACTTATAGTGTATGCGCTAAGAGCTTTACTGGTTTGGTTGCCATGGACAATAAACATCCTTCTGTTCAACCCCCGTCTCCGGCTGCCTCTGTCCCGACGCCTCCGGCGTCACAGAATGTGCAGCCTGGAGCAGCTGGAGGCGAGGGCACCTCCGCTATAGAGGTATTGGCCCACCAAGGCATCGCCCTGGGCAGACAACAGCAGGAGCTCCAGGAACTCCGCGCTATGGTAACCGCTCTGACGAGCTGCATCCAAGCGTTGTCAGCGCAGACGTCCACACCCTCTCCGAGACCGCGGACACTGATTCCTCCTCCCGAGCCTTACAATGGGGATCCGGAGCGCTGCAAGGGCTTCCTGGTCCAGTGCCAGCTATATTTCACCAGCATGCCCCACCTCGTGGATTCGGAGAAAGTCGCCTTCATGGTGAACCGAATGCAGGGTAAGGCACTGGACTGGGGAGCAGCCCAGGTCAGCGCAGAGAAACCCTGTACCCGCAGCTACGACCAGTTCATTCACGAACTGAGGGCGGTCTTCAACCACCCTAGCCGTGGGAGGGTTTGTGGTCAGAGCCTGTTGCAGCTACATCAGGGTAACCGTAGCACTGCTGACTATGCCCTGGAGTTCTGGACCCTGGCCACCAGAACCGGTTGGGATGAAGCCGCCCAGACAGACGTCTTCATAGCGAGGCTGAAACCCGACCTACGGGTGGAACTGAGCTGTCGGCCCGAGGGAGAAGATCTGAACCAGGTGGTGCACCGGGCCATAACCGTTGACAGGTTGCTGCAGGAGCGAAAAGGAGGAGCGACGCTTCCTCTCACCCCGCAGGCTCCCGTGCACACGCTGCCCTGTGAGACCACGACAGTCGAGCCCATGGATTTGGGTACTACCACCCCCCCCCTCTCACTCGGACCGCTGGTCCGAGGAGGGGGCGGGCTAGGGTGAGTATCTCTTTAATGGGTGGGCTGTTAACGTGGGAAAAACAGAACTTCAAAACAGAAGTTCTCCTTGTGGGCCCTAAGGCCGCAAGACAGAAAATTCCAAATTTAATGCTTAATCTTGCAGACTATCCCATTACACCTGGCACAGTAGCCAAAAACCTAGGCGTCATACTCGACTCTGACCTATCATTTGATAAATATATAGATAATACTACTAGGATAGCTTTTCTACATCTCCGCAACATTGCCAAATTAAGAAATGCATTATCACAGGATGATGCAGAAAAATTGGTGCACGCCTTTGTTAGCTCTAGACTAGACTACTGCAATTCACTACTGTCAGGATGTTCAAATAGGAATCTAAATAAACTTCAAGTAGTTCAAAATGCCGCAGCTAGAGTTCTGACCAGAACTAGAAAATTTCAGCATATTAGACCAGTCCTATCAGCCCTGCATTGGCTCCCAGTTAAATTTCGTATTGATTTTAAAATTCTATTATTAGCATATAAAGCACTACACGGGCTTGCTCCTGAATACCTCCAGGAACTTATTTCCTACTATGAACCCCCACGTCAACTAAGATCACAGGGTGCTGGTCTGTTATTAGTTCCACAAATTAACAAGGTAACAGCAGGGGGAAGAGCCTTTTCTTATAAGGCCCCCCAGCTTTGCAATAATCTTCCTAAATGTGTCCGGGACTCTGACACAGTCACAATCTTTAAATCTAGGTTGAAAACCCACTTATTTAGTCTAGCGTTTGATAATTAATATCCCCCTTAGATAAAGGTACAGATCCAGGGGTTCATAGACGAAGGGTTTTATGGTAGACTGGGGTGCTGGTGCTGTCATCCTGTCACTGCTCGTGGTCACTCAAGTTTGTTGACAGTGCAGTGGACGGATGCCATTGTCTCAGAATGCCCCCAAGCCTATGTTACCTTCTGGTTCTGCCTTTTTAGCTAGGCTGTAATAATTTAACTTAGTGCCGGAGTTGCTGCCACACTCCAGAAATGTTTATAATTTTACCTGTCCTGTATATGTCCTCATACAGAGCTAATTTTCCCTGTTTCATTTCTCCACATGGCTGCCCGCCTGCTTGAGGTATAATGAGATGAGGAGAGACAAGCGATCCATCCTGGCCGGCCACCTCCTGCCTAACCGGATGCCTACACCATGATGGACATTATTACATCTTTTTCGGTCTAAATGGACATTATTGCATCTTTTACATTCTGTCTACATTCTGTCTATATTGTTGTTGTTGTCATGGTGACCGGTGTCGGCCAGAGGAGGATGGGCTCCCCCCCTGAGTCTTGGTTCCTCTCAAGGTTTCTTCCTCATGCAAAAACTAGGGAGTTTTTCCTTGCCACTGTTGCCTTTGGCTTGCTCACTGGGGGCTAGGACTCGGCACTTGTAAAGCTGCTTTGTGACAACAACTGTTGTAAAAAGCGCTATATAAATAAAATTTGATTGATTGATTGATTGGAAGCGTCGGTGTCTTACGGGGCGGTGTCTCTACCTGTGTTTGTCCTAGTGGACTCGGGAGCCTCGGGGAACCTGATCCGGAGGAGTGTTGCCGAGCAGCTGAGGGTGCCCCTGATCCAGCTGGAGAGACCGAGACGCGTGCGCGCACTGGACGGGCGACCTGTGGGCGGGGGTTTTATTTCTCACCGCACTGCACCAGTCACCATACACGTTCAGGGCCGAAGGGAACATATCAGTTTTTATGTAATCCCTTCCACACGCTATTCAATCACGTTAGGTCTCCCCTGGTTTAAGCTTCACAACCCCGTCATCGACTGGTCCACGGGTAAGCTGCTGAAGTGGGTAGTGCCCCTACAGGGCACCCGGTCTCCCTCCCGTGTGTTCGCGCAATCCACCAGCGTTGAGAGCCCTAACATCAGCTCCACCCCAGTCATTCCCGCTCCGTACCGTGATCTAGCGGAGGTGTTCAGCGCTGCCAAGGCCACCCAGTTACCACCCCACCGACCCTGGGACTGTCACATCACCCTCAAGGCAGGTACTACGCCACCGCACGGTCGAGTCTATCCACTTTCTCAGGAAGAGGAGCGGGTCATGGCTCAGTATGTTAAGGAGGCTCTCGCTCAGGGCTATATTACTCCCTCCACCTCTCCTGCCTCAGCCAGCGTCTTCTTCGTGAAGAAGAAAGACGGTGGGCTGAGGCCATGCGTAGATTACCGAGGGCTCAATTCCCTCTTAGTGAACTTTGCCTACCCGCTGCCTCTAGTACCGTTGGCGCTGGAGCAGTTAAGGAAGGCTAAAGTTTTCACTAAACTAGATCTGCGCAGCGCCTACAACCTTATTCGCGTACGCGAGGGTGATGAGTGGAAGATGCCGTTTAGTACCTCTACGGGGCACTACGAGTATCGCGTCTTGCCTTATGGCTTGGCGTCTGCTCCGTTGTTTTTCCAGGCGTTCATTAACAAGGTCTTAAGGGAGTATCTGAATAGATGCGTTGTCGCTTACATCGATGACATCCTGATCTATTCTCCCTCCTACGACCAACATGTGCGTGATGTACGGGCAGTTCTGGGCACGCTCTTGCACAATCGTTTGTATTGCAAGCATGAGAAGTGCGAGTTCCATCTCAGTGAGATGAACTTCCTAGGCTACACCATTAGGCCAGGCTCCATACACATGCAGCACAGGAAGGTGGAGGCGGTCGTGAAATGGACGCAGCCTCACACACGGCGCGAGCTGCAGAGATTTCTGGGTTTCGCGAATTTTTACAGGTGGTTCATTCGCGCGTATAGCCAGATCGCAGAGCCCCTTACTGACATGCTGAGAGGGGGAGGAGTTAAGCTTCGCTGGACAGAGAGATCTACGAGAGTGTTCAACCAGCTGAAGCAAGCGTTTGTCGACGCCCCGGTTCTGCACCAACCGGATCCTAACCGTCCCTTTATAGTGGAGGTAGACGCGTTGAACGTGGGAGTAGGCGCGGTGCTGTCACAGCGGCCGAAAAAGCATAGCTCCCTCCGTCCCATAGCCTTCTATTCTAAGAAGCTCACCGCCGCCGAGCGCAACTACGGGGTGGGAGACCGTGAGTTGTTGGCTATGCGGAAGGCGTTCGGTGAGTGGAGACATTGGCTGGAGGGAGCTAAGCATCCATTCACCGTGCTTACTGATCACAAAAACCTGGAATATATCAGGACCATGAAACGGATGAACGCCCGTCAAGCCAGGTGGTCTCTGTATTTCTCTCGTTTCAAGTTCCAGGTGACATACCGGCCAGGAGAGAAGAACCAGCGTGCGGATGCGCTATCTAGGTCCTTTCCTGGCAGTACGGAGTCTACGAGTGAGGAGCCGGTGCTTACGCCTGAGTGCGTCGTGGGAGCTTTGGAGTGGAAGATCGATCGGGAGATCGAGGCAGCGAACCCGCATCCAGGTTGCCCGCCGCACCGTAAGTACGTTCCCCCACGCACCGTAGTGCCCTCATCAGCTGGGCTCATACGTCAGTGGGGACGGGGCACCCAGGGGTGTCAAAAATGGCTCAGTTGTTGGGGGCTCGCTACTGGTGGCCGGGGCTGCACCGGGACGTACTGCAGCAGGTGGCGTTCTGCGCGGTGTGTGCGCGGTGCAAGGTGCCACACACTCCTCCTGCGGGTAAGCTCCTTCCTCTCCCTGCACCCAAGCAGCCATGGATGCACATCGCTCTGGACTTCGTCACGGACCTTCCCCCGTCCGAGGAGAACACGGTCATCATGGTGGTGATAGATCGGTTCTCGAAGATGGTTCGCTTCCTTCCCCTGCGGGGCTTGCCCACCGCGTGGGAGACTGCGGATCTCTTGTTTCGGCACAAATTCCGGCAGTTCGGTCTGCCTGAGGATATTGTGTCAGACAGGGGACCGCAGTTCACCTCGTGTGTGTGGCGGGAGTTCCTATCCAAGCTCAACATCACGGTTAGCCTAACCTCTGGTTACCATCCGCAGGCTAACGGACAGGTGGAGCGAGCGAACCAGGAGGTGGGAAAATTCCAGCGCGCATACTGCAGCGAGCACGCGGACACATGGTGCGCCCTTCTGCCCTGGGCCGAGTACGCACAGAACTCCCTCACTCATTCCAGCATGGGGATGACGCCGTTCGAGTGCGTGCTCGGTCGCCAGCCGCCGCTCTATCCTTGGAACGCTGCGTCCTCAGACCAGCCCATCGTCGAGGAGTGGGGCAAGAGGAGCGAGCGGGTGTGGGAGGACACCCATCAGCGGCTGAAGGAGGCGATCCGGCGTTTCAAGAAGAAAGCCGACCGTCGGAGGGGAGAGACCCCATCTTATCAGGTAGGGGATAAGGTGTGGGTCTCCACCAAAGATGGACGCCTGGGCAGGAGAGGTAAACTGGGGGAGAGATATGCCGGCCCGTACGTCATCTTGAGGCGGCTTAACCCGGTTACTTATCGCATCAGTCTGCCCGAAGACAGACGTGTGTCGCGTGCGTTTCATGTGTCCGC
This sequence comes from Brachyhypopomus gauderio, assembly GCF_052324685.1. Taxonomy (NCBI): domain Eukaryota; kingdom Metazoa; phylum Chordata; class Actinopteri; order Gymnotiformes; family Hypopomidae; genus Brachyhypopomus; species Brachyhypopomus gauderio. The sequence goes on from NC_135214.1 coordinate 16,103,827, forward strand.
TCTCAAGCCATACAGAGCAGGTGCATTGGAGGAGGCCTCGACGTCACGGCCGCCCTTGCCGCTGCAGTTGTCGGACGGACCCGCGTACCTCGTGGAGAGGTTACTGGACTCGAGGCGCAGAAAAGGTGGCTTACAGTATCTGGTGGACTGGGTCGGATACGGACCGGAGGAGCGCTCCTGGATACCAGCCTCTCAAGTGGTAGGCCCCTCCCTTATCGCCGACTTCCACAGGGAACATCCAGACCGGCCAGCTCCGCGGCGACGGGGAAGACCGCGTGAGAGTCGACGGGAGGGGTCCTTGGGGGAGGGCTCTGTCACGGTGAGGGGGCCGGGTCGCCACCAGAGGGCGCGCATCCCGGCCAGCAGCCGATCCCAGCACACACCCTCGCGCACGCAACCACTCCCACAGTCGCAATCACCATCATACTGAGCACCTGTTTCTTGTTTGCTTTGCTCTTCTTAAGCCTGCAGGTCGTCTGGTCCAGTGCTGCACATTGCCGTTACATGAGCGTCTCTGGTTTCTGCGTGTCAGTCTCTGCGTTCCCTACCTGCGTGCGCGCTACGAGTCTTACTTTGCAACACTTGCAGTGTACACGTTACGAGCTTTACCTTGCATCACTTATAGTGTATGCGCTAAGAGCTTTACTGGTGTGCGCTACGAGCTTTACCATGCATCACTTGCAGTGTGCGCTAAGAGCTTTACTGGTTTGGTTGCCATGGACAATAAACATCCTTCTGTTCAACCCCCGTCTCCGGCTGCCTCTGTCCCGACGCCTCCGGCGTCACAATATGTCTTCATGTTCTTGCTCCTCTTTACCTCAGTGAAATGATGGTTAGATATGTTCCCGTCAGGTTTCTCATGTCTTCAAACAGTAATCTACTGGTGATTCCTAAAAGCCAATTAAAGATTGGCAAGGGTGGACCAAAGCTCTATCGACCAAAGCTCTGGAACTCTCTTCCTGAAGAGCTCAGAGGCATTTCATCCCTGCACAGCTTCAAGAAGAATCTCAAAACCTTCCTGTTATATCTGCTTTTAGTTAAGAAACTCTAACTCTGTTCCATCTTATTTACTTTATTACATTATGTTGTCTATTATTTTATAATTTGTCACTTTATTACATTATTTTATTGTGCTTGTTTCCTTTTTATCTTTAATATCTTTTAATATTTTATTTTTGTTTTATTTATTGTTTTGTTTTGCTTCCTTTTAATGTTTCTTTTTTATTTATTCTGTAAAGCACTTTGAGTTGCATGTATGTATGAAAGGTGCTATACAAATAAATATTATTATTATTATTATTATTATTATTATTATTATTACATTTTCATTTTAATATAGAGACAGAATAACTTCCATGCATATTATGGGACATGCAGAGATGAGGAGTTATAGAAAAACAAGATCTTGAGAAATAGTACCTGTGTGCTGGAGGTCGAACTGCATCAGAGACGCACTGGAAACGGTGAAAAGGTCAGGGTGAGCTTACTTGGCGCAGAATAACAGTTAGGTATTTTTTATATAGAAATAGTCAGACAGTTTGCGCTCATAGAGAGAGCCCATTGCAGAGCAGAAAGGGTGGGGGCAGGGGCGAGGCTAAGGTATTTTTAGTGGTGCTAGAGCACCACCTTGAGGTTGCTCAGCACCCCCTGGCTCAACACATTTTTTAAATATTATATTATACAAAAAACTTGCTCTGCACCTGCGCAATACTTTGGTATTGTGCCTCTGTGAGCACTGGGGGCTGGGCACCCCTAAAGACCAGATCCTAAAATCGCCCCTGGGTGGGGGCCATACTCAGATCAACTATAAAGAAGAGGTGAAAGTAGTCTGTTTTTCAGTTGTATTAAATCTCGCTCGTCTCATCGTTTTGCGTCCGCCTATCACTCTCTGTGGTACATAAATAAACAAAATCTAAACACTAGCTGCCAGCTGGGTTTCAACAAAAATCTATTTCACCAGAAGATGGCAGTCCCATACCATCATCGCCTTCCCCCTGGAATGCCCCGTTGAATGGTTGACATTTTCACCTCACCAAATCTGGCCTTCACTGCAAAAGGTGTGGACACTCCCTGGCCTATAGCTACACTCACCGGGTACAAGATTAGGTAGACTATTCTCATATTATATGGCTACTAGGTGTTAAATGTTCCTGCCTTCCTCGGGTCAAAATGACCCGCCACTGTGTTAAAACCCCCCAAAAAATCCACAAAATGCTATTTTTTAACTTGAAATTTTATGACTTTGCCTAGATTGGTCCCAACAGTAGAAAAAGTGAAATTTTGCTTTTATTGTAAGCTGTACAACAAAATGTACAAAGATGGTCTTCGGGTCAAAAAGACCCCTGAGCCAAATAGAGTTGAAATCAAGGTCACAGATTTATTTGTAAACCACAGAATGTTACAATGTTTAGTTGTGTCTCAGATCAAGCAGTAGCAGACGTAAACAAGGCAAATCAGGTGGTGTTCTCACAGACTTTCCAGAGGTTATAAAGGTGCTGCAGATAACAGGACCCCAAATAGACTACAGTAGAATGGGTCGGAATCCACTTGATGTTACATGCTGATCTGATTCCTGAAGATCGAATTTCTAACAGTACTGAAGCCATGAGTGTGCGTTATAGCATTGAAGAGACTGTAGAGCTGATTTTCTGAGATGTCCAGCAAGACAACTCTGATTCAGAAGAGTAAGTGGGGGATGTATCCGAAGAAGAAGATGGGGAGGAATACAACCCAGAGCATGACGAATCATCTTCAGAAGAAGAAGAAAATCCTGAAGCTGCAAGAGAGACTTTGCTTTCAAAAAATGAGGGGTCACAATGTGATATGTGACAATTTCTTTACCTCTTATGAACTTGGACAGCAGCTCCTGAAGAGGAAGATCACCATGGTTGGTACAGTTAGAAAGAACAAGCCTGAGCTCCCACCTGCACTGCTAGCGTCAAAGGAGAGAAAGGTCTTCTCCTCAAAGTTTGTCTTCAAGCACCGCCACTCGTGTCCTACCTTCCAAAGAAAAACAAGAATGTATTTGTTCTGAGCACACTGCACACAGATGGTGACATGGTGATTGGAACATATAGCTTCAGAAGAATGACTGCCCACTGGCCCCTGGTCATCTTCCACAACATCATTGAAAGAAGGACGCATGTCCCCTGCACAGAAGCCTCAGCAGCAGTTGTGAAAGGTATTCAAAGTGCAGGAACTGCTGATCAACCTGAGGATGCAGCTACCACAGCCACTCCCCCAGCTAGGGCAAGTAAGAGGAAGAGATGTCAGTGCTGCCCTCAAAAGAAGGACTGTAAAACACACACTGTGTGCTGCAGGTGTAAGAAGTATATCTGCAAAGGCTGTGTACTTGCATACTGCTCTACATGCGCTAATTAGTTGAATGGTTATGTTATATTTCACATTTTGAAAATTTTTGGAATTTTTTTGCAAATGTTTTACATTCGTTTGTTAAGCTATAGAAATTCAAGTAAAGAGGGAAAACTCATGTATTCACACATTTTGTGGTGAATGACAATATGCAAGATGAAATTTGGTGTTAAAAATTCAATTAAGCTGCTAATATAGGGGGTTTAGTGAAGACGGGTCTTTTTGGCCGCGAGGAGACGGGGGATAAACAGGAAATGAGGAAGGCAGGAGGACGCAATGAGGGCACATTAGTATGCATACCTACTCTAGAGCTGCAGTTTGTCAGCTACCATGGATAGACATTGTGAGTAGATATCCCATTCTGCATGGAGACAGTACACATTCACATTCAAGGTATGTATTGTAAACATCTTGTTTGATGTTTTTATGGTCATTCTTTACTGGGGAATATTCCTCTGTAAATATAGAAATATTAGAACCACTTTTTGGTTTACATAACTTTCACCAACGTACTGTAAAACATGACAATTACAGCTACTCAAACGTATGGCCAGTACTTAATCTGAAAATTTTTTGTAATATTATGGTACCAGATTTTTGTAGAGTTTAATATCCATCCCAATGGACATCAGGCCTTGGGAGACATCCAGCACTAGACTATTTAGTGGTTCTCAAATATCTAGAAGCATTTGATGGCTAAAATATGAATTTACAGTATGTTCCATTTATAACTATATATAAGACATTAACATGCACAAACTATAAGGAGCATTAAAATATACTCAGAAAAAAATTACAACACTCAACAGTGCATGTGTTGTACCCCTGAAAATGGGAGATAATAAATGAGAAGTGCTGTATTCTCAGTGCTGTATTGCGAGTTGTGTTTACATGTCAAGAACAGGCAAATAGAACACTTTCATAACATTATCTGCTTCTCAGTATTACGAATCACAATTTATCAGACATTAATGACCACCCAGTATAAAGCACTATTTTATCAAAAAGAACTTAAACAGGCCAGTTTCTACCGTGCGGCCCTCCGTGTAGTTAGTGCTAATTGAATGCTCCTCGAGCCATGTTTACATGTATCGCCACAAAAATCATCTACACACATTAGTAGGTTCTTAAACTCTTCTTAAACTTCTTACATTTCCACTTCCATTGTATAAATTGTATTTAACACAGTATCATACCTGAAAATGAGATAATAAATGAGAACACACGAAGCATGGTTTTCTCAGTGCTGTATTGCGAGTTGAATATGCCATGGCAATCGACTCAAGATAATAAGAGATCACATTAATCCTGTGTGGCAGGCGTCAGTGACAAGTGCCATTAAACTGTGGCAGGCAGGTGCCAGTCGCTAAGAGGAATGTGCCAGTACATGCCATTTCCGGCCAGCGGACCTGCCACTTCCTGCTGCCAGATGCCACTGAGGGACTGAACCCCTGCTGCAATTTTGGCCACCAGAGGTCTGTCCTATTCTGCAGTATTATTTTACAGTAAAAGTACTGCACGAATAAATCTCTATAGATATGAATGGCAATTATTTTACAGAATGGATAGATAGGACAATAACACAAGAAGACATCTCTGTATACTAGAAATGTTTACTTGAACAGAACGCTTGCTGAATCTCAAAATACGGTGACCACTTTCATGTTTTAAGTATCAGAATGTCATGTCTGAATCGTTGACCTTTAAATGAATTACTGATGAATATTACATGAGATACATTACGAATACAACCGCGATACGTTTGGTAAATGAAATGTCAGACTAAGTCTTGTTTTGCATATTTGCAAAAAAAAAAAAAGAGCATATGAGGGTAAAATGAATAAAAAATACAGAAAGAAAGAAAACAATCTGATGGGGACAAAAGCAGAGGTTTGAACTATCGAATAGTAGAATATCACTTTTGATATTACATAATTAATAACGTGCTCTTTCGTCCATAAAGTGACCCTAAACAGTACGGCTGTTTGAAAAGGATGCACAGTCCAGTGGTGTAGAATGTGCCTTAATGATAAAGTTCCCTGCAATGTCGTGAGTGACCAGGATTATTTCATTGGTTAATGTCAATTGAACAAAATTAGGCAATGGAGATTAAATACGACAGTTCATTTGGGTGTAAATGACAACCGTGGAGTTGTTGAAGTTGCATCAGGAGCGCTCCACGCCCTCTTCCAGAACTGGGCGGAGAAGAAAGAGACTATGTGGGAAACTATATGTGGGAATATAGACGGAATATGTAGAGATACGGTAGAGACACACGAGCCGGAGGGAAGGTAGGAATTAAACCTTTCAAAAATGTTGTGACTTTTACGGTCAACGTCTGCTTTCTTATTATGGCTCGCTTATCGTTAATCTCCGCAAAGTTTCAGTTTTCACCATGTTTAATATTAATGGACACTAGTGCAGCACAAACGAAAAGTATGACTGTGTGCAGTATTGAGCTCGGGTAGTCGGACACAGTATTGTCTGTATTTCCCATGAATCTAGATGAGACATTTTGGACTCTTTAGGCCAATGAATATAGCTGCAGCATGTTTTTTTTAACGATCCCCACGATTACCGAAATGCAGACGTGTGAAAATCAACCATGCCAGTTGAGTATTTAACCCTGCGAAATGAGAAAACGGGTCACACAGTACAATCGTCTCCTGTCATAATTTTGTCATAGTTTCTCAGGGTGTTCTGATTATGTGAGTGTCTGATATTCTGTGGCTCCTCTATGCATGCCCTGCATTTGAGCACCACTTTGTGCACTTGCTGAGACCATCAAAGGCCTTTTGAACATCCTTCGTGAATTTTGGCTAGCTTGAAATCCTGGGTGGTTGAACGTATTACAAGTGGTATGTCATTCAGCAATAAGCCAACTTCATGGTCAGTGAAGGTCGCTATGTCCAGTTGCTTTCCAAAAGAGATGTAAGGCACCGTATGCTTTTAGCTGGCATCTCAGGTTTTCCATGTATGTGGGACTGACAGATAAGCTTTCCTTGACACGGTCCACGTAGATGTTGGAGCTCTCCAACAGCTCCTGTGCTGGATTCTTGGAGGCAAAATATCCAGATAGACTGACAAGGGGATCATAATCTATAGACAGAAATGTATTCCAGTAAGGAGATGTTTTCCAGTAAGGCCCACATGAGACCCAGGGCCTCTCTCTCTTTTCCTCAGTGTAACACTTGTCGTTGTAGTAAGCAGCCATGAAGCATAGGCCACAGAATGCCAATCATCCTACCATCTCTGGAGAAGGATGAGCACCACGCCACATGACACACAGGTTTCTCTGTGTGGGTCACATATGATCAGGACAAACAGAAGGCAACCGCCACCCAAATAGTCATAATGTACCGACATGAATGTGACCATGTGAAATTTGCTTTTTTTAAAAAAAAGATTGCAGTCTAGAGCCCTGGTAACTATTGGTTAAGTGTAATAAAAGTAAAAAAAACAGTATGAACTACGTTATTATACTATGTATGGTGAAAATAATACATAATCTCTATTTGCAGGCTAAGATGCTTGAAACCAGCCTGCTGAAATGCTTGCTGTGCGTGTCTCTGGTCATTGTATCCAAAATACATGGTATGACCTTGAGAAGAGAGAGCATATGCATATTGTGGGGTCTTAATCCCAGGAAGTGCACGGCTCATTAACTGTGTGTGTGTGCAGCCAGGGTCCAGGCGCCGGGGCGTGTGGAGGCCGTGGTGGACCTGCCCTTTACACTCACCTGCACTCTGCAGAAGGCCAGAGGGGAAACACTGAAGCAGGTGCGCTGGCTGGACATGAGGAACGAGACGCTCGTCTCCTACGTGCCAGGCGATCTGACAAGTGTGAGCGGACAGCAGCACGTTCAGGTGGTGGCCGGCGCACGTGATGCCAGCACCGTGAATATCGACCGCGTGAGCCACAGGGATGAGGGCTGCTACACGTGCATCTTCGACGTGTACCCTTCCGGCTCCAAGGAGGGAAAGACGTGCCTGACAGTCACAGGTACGTCACAATGGTGCAAAATGGAGCGTGCTGGAGATCCCCCATTCTTTGTAGTCCCTGAATGAACCAGGTGGCCATGACACAGCCATGTTTGAAGTAAATTTAGTACAAAATTTCTGATATATCCAAGCCACTAAGTGTCAGGACAATGGCTGTTACATAATGTGAAAAAGACTAAAGAAGAATGTGAGATTCAGAGATTAGATCTCGCTACGGGATTTAAAAGGAATCCAGCTGTTCTCAAACATGAAAATGATCCCTCTGTCTCAAATTCGAGATCAATCAATCAATCAATCAATCAATCAATCAAATTGTATTTATATAGCGCTTTTTACAACAGTTGTTGTCACAAAGCAGCTTTACAAGTGCCGAGTCCTAGCCCCCAGTGAGCAAGCCAAGGGCGACAGTGGCAAGGAAAAACTCCCTAGTTTTTTTGCATGAGGAAGAAACCTTGAGAGGAACCAAGACTCAGGAGGGTAACCCATCCTCCTCTGGCCAACAGCGGTCACCATGACAACAACAACAATTTAGACAGAAAGAAATAAAGAAAAGATGTAGTAATGTCCATCATGGTGTAGGCTCATCCGGTCAGGCAGTAGGTGGCTGGCACTGGATGGATCGCTTGTCTCTCCTCATCTCATATTTCCTCGAGCAGGCGGGCAGCCATGTGGAGAAAATAAAACAGGGAAAATTAGCTCTGTATGAGGACATATACAGGACAGATGAAATTAAACACATTTCTGGAGTGTGGCAGCAACTCCGGCATTAAGTTAAACTATTACAGCCTAGCTAATAAGGCAGAACCAGAAGGTAACATAGGCTTGGGGGCATTCTGAGACAATGGCATCCATCCACTGCCCTGTCAACAAACTTGAGTGACCACGAGCAGTGACAGGACGACAGCACCAGCGCCCCAGTCTACCATAAAACCCTTCATCTATGAACCCCTGGATCTGTACCTTTATCTAAGGGGGGATGTTAATTATCAAACGCTAAACCAAATAGGTGGGTTTTCAACCTAGACTTAAAGATTGTGACTGTGTCAGAGTCCCGTACGCATTTTGGAAGGTTGTTCCAAAGCTGGGAGGCCTTATAAGAAAAGGCTCTTCCCCCTGCTGTTACCTTATTAATTTGTGGAACTAATAAAAGACCAGCACCCTGTGATCTTAGTGGACGTGGGGGTTCATAGTAGGAAATAAGTTCCTGGAGGTATTCAGGAGCAAGCACGTGCAGTGCTTTGTATGTTAATAATAGAATTTTAAAATCAATACGGAATTTAACTGGGAGCCAATGCAGAGCTGATAGGACTGGTGTAATATGTTGAAATTTTCTAGTTCTGGTCAGAACTCTGGCTGTGGCATTTTGAACTTTTTGAAGTTTATTTAGATTCCTATTTGAACATCCTGACAGTAGTGCATTGCAGTAGTCTAATGTAGAGCTAACAAAGGCATGCACCAATTTTTCTGCATCATCCTATGATAATGCATTTCTTAATTTGGCAATGTTGCGGAGATGTAGAAAAGCTATCCTAGTAGTATTATCTATGTATTTATCAAATGATAGGTCAGAGTCGAGTATGACTCCTAGGTTTTTGGCTACTGTGCCAGCTGTAATGAGATAGTCTGCAAGATTAAGCATTAGATCTGGAATTTTTTGTCTAGCGGCCTTAGGGCCCACAAGGAGAACTTCTGTTTTGTCTTCATTTAGTTGGAGGAAGTTTAGAGACATCCAGCATTTAATATCTCTTACACAGGCCTCAATTTTTCCTAAACTGAGTTTGTCATCAGGCTTGGCTGATATGTAAATCTGCATAGCAGTGAAAATTGACACCATGTTTGTTTATAACTGTGCCCAGTGGTAGCATATATAATGTAAATAATAGTGGTCCTAAGATGGAGCCTTGTGTGACCCCATATTTAACTATTGTACGTTTGGATGGAATATTATTGAGCTCTACAAACTGATGGCGATTTGTCAAGTAAGAGTAAAACCATGAAAGGGCTGTGCCTGAGACTCCAACCTAGCATTCTAACCGCTTTAGCAAGATCCTATGATCAATTGTGTCAAAAGCTGCACTAAGATCGAGAAGCACTAGCAGTGATACATAGCCTTGATCAGAAGCAAGGAGGAGATCATTTGTTACTTTGACTAATGCTGTTTCAGTACTGTGATGGGGCCTAAAGCCAGATTGGAACTTTTCAAATATGTGATTCCTATGCAGATATAGGCATAATTGCTGGGCAACAGCTGAGATCTATTCAGGATCTAGACAATCCTGAGTCTATCCATTATTCAGTTTTATTCATTTCTTTATATCTTATGTTTCCGTTTCGCTCTCTTTCTCTGCAGCTTCAGTGAGTCATGATGGTAATAAGACCATGGTGAGCGGTAAGGAGGCAACCCTGACCTGTCGGTATGGCCTTCCTGAGAAGGTGCACCAGATTCTGTGGAAGAAGATCAAAGACCGCAACAGCTTTCAGGAAGTAGCGTCTTATGCCAAACGCAGTGACCCCATGATCGAGGAGAGCTTTGCGGACCGCTTGCACCTCACCCACTCCCTGTCGGATTCACGACTCACTCTGTGGCCCGTGAGGACTGAGGATGAGGGTTGTTACATCTGCGAGTTCCACACCTACCCTGATGGCATGAAGAGCGCAACGGCCTGCCTCACTGTGTTCGGTATGAGCAACCTTGAATTTTGCATCAGCAGAATTAGCTAGTTACACATGATGGAATCTTTGAGGCGATAGAAGTTTAAAGATAAAAGATAAAATGATCAATGCAACATTAAACAAGCATAATTTTGAGATTTCCTGAAAGGGCTAAGCTTTAATCAGTGTCAGGTTTTGAGGTAAAAAATTCCAGAGGTTGATGCCATAGTAACTGAAAACAGAATGTCTCCTTTTGAGCTAGGTTTCTATGGTTATTACTGTGTGACTGAGGAGAATTGTCATATCTCATTTTGATAAGGTAGAGAGTAGTATGAGATCGTGACAAACATAATGACGAGTGCAGATGTAAAGAAGAGTTTTAATAGTACCGTAGTTAGACAGAAACAAGGGTCCAGTCAGGGCAGCTGTTGAAAACAGTAAGCAAGTATCATAGTCAAAAACAAATCCATAATCCAACAGCAATATATACAAAAGCAGGCAGTCAAAACAGAAGGGAAATTCAAGAACCAGAGAATAATGCAGAACAAACACTCAGTAAGCTAATGAGATGTAGGCAATACTTCACAAAGAGTAAATACAACGACTAGGCATATATAGAGAATAGAACAGGTTTCAGGTGCAACAGTAATCTGGAGAGGAGGAACGCTGAAATCAAAGTGAGGGGTTATAGGATTTGGAGTTTCCTGGATTGTGTCTCATGACATACTGTACTGTACATGTGAGGATTCTGGGAGCTGCATTCGGAAGTTACTGCAGATTAGTAATGGAGCTGGATAGATAGTGTTACTCAACATGTTAAAATGTTACTCATCATTGCACTCAACACATATTAATAGTTAATCAGTCTGGATACAGATTAATGCATGCAGATCTTTTTCATTGGTAGCAATGGAGACCTTACTGATATTACAGAGGTGACGACTGTGTACTATTTTATATGCCTAGTCACAGTATTTGTTTAATTTTGCAATGTCAATGGAAGCTGGACCAAAACCAATAAATGTCAGGAAAATTTACAGTGTTTATCTGTAAATAATACAGCTGTGGTGCTGGGGTTTGTTATTTTTCCAGTAGTTGGCCATGAAGTGCAAGTTGTGGCCTGGAGGAGAAGACTGCAGAACCATTTTTAATTGAATCAAATATCACAAAACAAGGATTTTCAGTGTCTTGAGAGATTCAGCTGTTTAGCATCGCAAGTTTGGTCGTTTTTTTAGATTTGACATTTGTGTTATCTTGTACTTTAAATGAGTAGATACAAATCCACCCCAGTGTGTGCATAGAAAAGGACAGAGACAGAGAAAGAACAAGAAAGAGAGTTAGACAGAGCGGTCACTTGTGAAAATAGCTGATTGTAGAAGGCTTTGACTGTGTGAGATGTAATTCAGACTGTGGGTGAAATGCATGATTGTGCTACACAGTGCACCACTCTGTGCCCTCCCACTGTTATTTTCTTTCTTGTATCGTTTTCTTTATTCACACACACAACCTTTCTTGTGTGCCAATGAGCGTATTTAATTGGTCAGTCTGTTATATTATTACCATCATCCAGTGTAAAAGAGCTTAACTCTAAATGTTCTAGCCCACACAAATGGTCAGCGCACTTTTCTGTCCATATAAAGTAGAGGAGGCTGTATGATTATGTGCTAGTACCATAAAGCCAAACCAAGCATTCCAAGTAGGCTCTGGCTCACGGTATCAACTGTCTATTTAACCGTTTTCTACATAACTGCCGGTGTTTAAGCCTGCTCTGCTCATATTGTGTGGATTAACATGCTCCTTTCCATCTCCCAGTCCTCCCCAAACCTCAGGTGAGCTACAAAACCATGTCTCCAGGTGTGATCGAGGCAAACTGTACGGCCGTGGCCCGCCCAAAGGCCGAGATCGTTTGGAACGTGGAAGGGAACGATAGGACCCTGGGGGCGCCCACCACCGTGGCCACGATGCAGGATGACGGGACGACGCTGGTCATTAGCACCCTGAGAATGAACGCCACGCTCCTGAAAGACGTGTCCGTCAAATGCCTCGTCCACCACAAGGGCCTGGAGTCTGCCATTGCAGTGTCCATGAACACCAAGAGTGAGTGCAAAGAGCTGGCGGGGCCATGCATGTTTGATTGTTGTATCAAAGCAGGGAAACACAAAAAATGCAATAATTGAATACTGTTAGTACAGACATTGCCACACAATGCAATAACAGCATTCATAAATGCTAGCAATCACTGATTAAAAATTTGCATCAGTAACCTATTTTATTAGCATTAGTGCATTATTACCACTAATTGCCCCCCCTTTCTCTCAGTTGGAACAGCTCTGGCCATCCTGATTTCCGTCACTGCGGTTGCCTTTCTGCTGGTCCTCTGTCTGTGTGTCTGCCTGTGGAAATGTATTTTGCGTAAAGACGGTAAGTCGCTTCCTGTAAGTGTGTGTGTGCGGCTGCCCAATACAGCAAGGTTCAGTGTTAATCACTCTCCTTATGTTGACCGAATTCACAAACTGCAGGATGTGGTAGGTGCTTATCAGTGAGCAGAGGAAGTGATATTTTATGCACACCCTAAAGAGGATATCCCATTCTGATCCAGCAAGAAAGCAGTGCGTCTTTGTTCAAATCAGTATCCTAACTACTGGGAATTATTGAGTAACTGTATGAAAACATACAAAGGGAATGTAGTTATAAATGTGAGGAAGTGTCTGGAGATATTGAAGGTAAGCACAACTGAGTGCATTTATCGCCACCCAAGTTTTCTCAGCCGATCTGGATTTCAGCGTCACACCACCGGTGATTTTATTAAAAGTGTATGCCTAAATTACATTATGAGTGAGTAAACCAATATGGTCTGAAATGGAAAATTAGCAAACAGTAACTCCCAGATTGTTCTCTGAGAACTGTAGTGACCTTTTGTGCAGAGAGAAGGAAGAATGCTATTTCAGTGATTTGTCACAGCTGGGATCATGTCCTTAGGCTGCTCACAAGAGTTAGTGTGTGTGTGTGTGTGTGTGTGTATTGTCTCAGTGAAATATAGTTTGCTCAGAGAGAGAAAGCCAAATGAATGTGCATTTGGTGATAATTACTGACATTATTTAAATTGCTGTGTGCATGTGAAGAAGGAATTGGAAGAAATACTTCTTGTAGCATGCTAACTAAAGGTGGTACTAATACAATACCACGTATCAGAATCAGGTCAATAAGGAATCCTGGGTTGGATATTAGAAACATTTCTAAGGATACCAATCCATTACAAATCCAGCCAGAAAACAGTACAACAGTGCTTTGCAGTAGCACAACAGGTCACGTGATAACATCCAGCTTTCTTTGGGTAGGTCACGTGATATCAGCCGGGTTAGTTGTAGAGTTTAACTGTTGAGGGTTTTTCCCCATTAATCAATAAAGCTATTATGTTCACAAATGTGCCCCCTTGTGGATAAAACCTGAACTACAGCGTTCCATTCAGTAAACCCAATCACTGTTTGTTGTAGGATGTAGAAGCACAAATGTAAACCTATAGTCCTGCAAGACAATCGTAGTTTAATGTGTAAAGGTATAGAACAAGGGCAGTATTTATGCTGCAACCAGCAACATTCAAAAGTGTCAATATATCAATACATAGACTTCAAGGAACAAAAAGTAATTTATGAAATAGACATTATACTGGCATCTAATGACCTGGCAGTGATCCTTTACTACACCTACACTATATTGCCAAAAGTATTCGCTCACCTACCTTGACTCACATATGAGCTTAAGTGACATCCCATTCTTAATCCTAATGATTTTGGTCCACCCTTTGCAGCTAGAACAGGTTCTGCGCACTGTTCTTGAGCTAATCTGAAGGCTACATGGATTTCTGTAGTGATTGACTATGCAAACATTTGACGACTTCTTCGCACTGTTCGCTTCAGCATCCACTGCCCCCAGATCTGCATGCCTATATGCTTAATTTTATACACCTGTGGCCATGGAAGTGATTGGAACACCTGATTCTGATCATTTGGATGGGTGAGTGAATACTTTTGGCAATACGGTCTATTTTCTACATGGCTGCATCCATGTGGAGGACCTACTTACCTGGTTGATTTGAGGACTACAAGACAATTTGATTCTTTATCTTATGTGAGCTGCATTTGATAGAAAAAATAATTACAATAAATAATCAATTTTATAAATACTGTTTGCTGGTTTTTGTGGTCAAAATAATTGACTGATCCTTTATGGTGGACTGGGAAATCTGTCCATCATTTTTTTTTTCAGCTAAACATAAGGTCGTAGTCACTATCAGATTATATTTCTATTAGTTTGAAGCAGAAGTTGAGTGAAGAGACACTCAGAGTACAGGTCCCCATAGTGCTGGGGTGGGTAGCAGGTAGAGAGAGACACTCAAGAGTACAGGTCTCTCTCCCTCTCTGCTCACGTAGTGCTGGGTGGGTAGCAGGTAGAGAGAGACACTCAGAGTACAGGTCTCTCTCCCTCTCTGCTCACGTAGTGCTGGGTGGGTAGCAGGTAGAGAGAGACACTCAGAGTACAGGTCTCTCTCCCTCTCTGCTCACGTAGTGCTGGGTGGGGTAGCAGGTAGAGAGAGACACTCAAGAGTACAGGTCTCTCTCCCTCTCTGCTCACGTAGTGCTGGGTGGGGTAGCAGGTAGAGAGAGACACTCAAGAGTACAGGTCTCGCTCTCTCTGTGCTCACGTAGTGCTGGGGTGGGTAGCAGGTAGAGATACTAAGAGTACAGGTCTCTCTTCTCTGCTCACGTAGTGCTGGGGGGCAGGTAGCAGGCAGAAAAGCCATTTACTGTTGAAATGCACAAGAGGAAGAATAATAAAGCTGATATTCAATTGATATGCAATAAAAGTTGCATTCAGTAATAAGAAAACAAAATTCAGTGTTTATAGGCTACATGGATGTCTGTAGTGGATTTACTGTAACCTATGCAAACTATAGTGTACATTTCGTGAGTCAGTGAGTGAGCCAACCATACTGAGTGGAGAGAGAGACAGATAGGCAGACAGAGAGACTGTGTGTGTGTGTGTGTGTGTGTGTGCGCGCATGCACGGATTTAGAACAGCTGAAAACCATGCAGATGATGACCAAGAGATATACTGAATGTAAGAAACAAACATAGGATGCTGTAGTCTTATAGATAGATTTCTGTGTTTTATCATTTTAATATCCATGCATGACATCTGCAAAATAGCATATATATATAAATGATGTTTTACCCAAACAACTGAACCAAGCCCCACAGTGGTTTTTAAGGGAAAATATATTGCATCTGTATTAATATCGGGCGATATTCAAATGCAAGATTTCGTCATCAGATTCGTCATCGGATTGGTTATTGTGCCATCCCTAATTCTGACACAAAGGCACAGGAAGCTGGCAGCACAAGTGTGATCTATCACATTATGATTGCCCTCAAGTCTTTGCCGCATGCAGTTTGTCTGTAAGTGGGAGAAGGTGATAGTGACAGACACACACGTCTTTGTGTCTCAGTTCCAGAGTTGCTGGGCTGTGTAGCAGTGTCAACAGAGCCTCCCTCGAGAGCCATGTGTAATTAACTAGTATGAGGGAGGTGTGAAGTGAGAAACAGCAACCGCTCCACCTGCAGACAGCCAGGAAGGTGGGTGGTATCATTTAACCAGCGTCTGCTGACAGTGTCTCCACCCAACTCCCCCGGCAAGTGTATGTTGTCACGAGTCTTCCCATTACGTTTCAACTAAATAGTTTGAGATGGTCATTTCAGTAGTTTGGTAGGTTTTGCTCACTTTCTCAATGTGTTAGTAATCAGAAGGTGGGGAACTACACAGGATCACAGAGATACTTTCTCTGTGAAAGCCACTACTGAGTTTTGGATTATCTGTTTTTTTTTTAGATACGTGTAATGCATATCTAATACAAATATTGATTTGAAGATATACCCAACATCACTCCCACAAGGTTTTAATACTAAAATCTCCAATCTTCTTACTGAAAATTCTTTAACGTCTTTTTCCATTTATGGTTTGTGGGAAATATTTGTCATGGCTTATTTTACTTTCCTAATTGTTTTGGTTGTGTAACATCCACCAGTAAATACAGCAGATACATGAATTTGATAATTTCAAGCAAACCAGCTATTTGTGAGCAAGTTAATAAGAAATATTTCAGTGTGGATGGTTCCTGGATGGTTCTTGTTTTCTAAGTACATCTAGTGTAAGCGTTTGACTTCTTACAACCTCTGAAGCATTGGCAGAACATAAAGACATTTCAGGTAGTTGTCTGGTTTGTGGCTTCTACCCAAATGAAATGAAATAAAAACCTTGCCCATCACAGATGGTTTGAATAGACTGTAAGGCTAAAAGGAGGTCAGTCAAACCCAATCTCTGGCCTCTATAATGCAGAGAAAGTCGAAAGAGCCGCTAGTGATGAAAGCGGAGAGTTCAGGCAACTGTCGTTCTGTAGTTGCATCTGCCAGTGGTTAGAGAGCGGCATCTTCACAACGCCGTGGGCCGCACACCTCTCTTTAGCTAGCTAAAGTTGAAAAACATTCACATTTTTCGGTGAACTACTCAGCAGGGTCTATGCACACAAAGACTGCATACTGGGCATGCAAAAATGACATTTGGGGGGGTTTCATTTACATGGTGTTGAAACTAGGTCTGTACAGCTTTTTTAAGATGGTTTCAGAGATTATATTTAGAGTTTTGGAACACTGTGTAGATAAAATATACTTCATCCCAAAAGCCATGAGGCAGCAAGAGAATTCATTAAAACACAGGCACATTTGAACTTTCTTACTAAAGCAAGGCATGGTTTTACTTAAAAATCATTCAGTAAGCCTGGCAAAATCAGATTGCTGTCAAGATCAAGATGCCAGATCAAGACGGGCAGAAATTTCACAAAGTGACATGCGGCAAATGTTGCATGCTAAGGCAGGGCCACTTTTGAAGTCCCTGAGCTGAGCTGTTCAGTCCAACCTGCTATATTGCCAAGGTTAGTGTGTGGAGGGCAGGGCTATGTGCTTGATTTTCAAATCAAAACATCAAATCAAATTTTGTCACCTGGTTATATATTGCGAATAGTTGTACAAAAAATCTAAATTAAACATGTAAAAAAAAAATACAGAAATCTTTATACAAAAAAATAAGAGGTTTAAAATTATGAATATAAAATGTGCAAATAGTTGATGAAGTGTGAGCGATGAAATGTAAATTATGCATGCAAAGTAATGCTGTAAGCTACATGCAGCATTGTCCAATGCCTGGGTTTGTGTGTGTTTGCAACAGTGTGTAACAGTGTCACAGTGGTGGTTTGTGTGTGTGTGTGGGTGTAACAGTGTCATGGTGGCGGGGGAGGGGAAGCTGAGAGAATGGTGCAAACACAACGTGACGAGAAACATGGCGACAACATACAAATACACTGCGTCACTGACAACCACCGCACAACAGCAAACCACAGACCTGCACACAGCGGACTGTACCAAAGACGCCGTACCGTTACACCTAATTGCGGTCCAGTGTCTGGGTCTGTGGGTGTAACATTTCCAGTCCAGGTGTGTGTGTGTGTGTGTGTGTGTGTGTGTGTGTGTAAAATAGTCCCTGTTGTTATCCTGGATAAGGGCCCGTACTGCCTGTGGAAAGAAGCGCCTTCTTCTTCTTCTCTCCGTGTGAGCCTTCAGGGAGAGGAAGGCTTTTCTGAGAAATTGCTTTTCCACTCTTTTTGAAGCTAACACTCTTTCTGAAGCTAACACTCTTTTCCATCACACTTTCCTCTAGGACACCTTGAACCCAGATAGAGTGTGAGCTTCTCTCTGCTTCCTCTCAAACCCACTATCAGCTCCTTAGTTTTGGCTGACGTTCAGGAGATCATTCTCCTAGCACCAGTTCTCCAAGTGTGTAATCTACTCTAAATGGGCCTTCATATCCTTATCAGAGATCAGGACCACCATAGCGGTGTCAACAGCAAACTTAACGATGTTGTTAGAAGAGGCCACACAGTTGGAAGTGCGCAGTGAGTACAGAAGGGGCCCCGTGCGTCATTTCAGCAGTGGGCATGACTGTTAATATAGTCTCCATGTTTTTTGGTCCTGTATTGATATATAGTGGAAACACAAGAGCACTGTAAGTTGTCAGTTCTGCTTAGTACTGCAGAGGCCATGTGGGCAGATACTGATCAAACCCAGCTGAACGCAAGGTGTGTTCAGCCCAGTGTCTGGGACATGTGGGTTTGCAGGGTAGTAGAAACACACAGATATCACACAGATATCACACAGACATCACACTGACATCAGACACATGCACATCACATGGGATCAGTTAAGACACCACAGCAGTGTGGTGGAAAGTGCTCGGAAAGACCCATTAAAGATTGCTAGTTTTGCAAAAAAAAAAAAAAACCTATGTTAATATCTGCAAGTTTTGCTTAATTAGATTAGGACTAGAGAAAGGCAAATATTTCCCCAAACTCTCTCTCTCTCTCTCTCTCTCTCTCTCTCTCTCTCTCTCTCTCACGCAGCTCAGCTTACTAAATCTTACAAAACCTTACAGCATCAAATATGTCCCCGGTCTGACTTTGATGCTCTGTCTGATAATATGGCTTGCGAGTGAATGTTGTTCTTCTTAGCCAGGCCTGCCTACAGGATGGTCGTTCTGTTGGTGTGAACTGTTAGAGCCCCTGATTAAACCCACAAAGCGTCTGGTTCCTTCATGCATGTTTTCCTGTTGCTGCCCTTTCGTACTTTAAGAAAGCGAGCAGAACTGTTCGTCTGGGACGGTGTGAACTGCATGAAAGTGGGTGGCGATGAAAATCACAGTCTGCAGGGTGTGTGATTTGTTTCCTCAGTAGTGGGTACTTGTGATCAAGACACTGACCTCTACAGCACAAATTTAAAGACTTTTTGCGCTTTATGTCTCTCTGTGTGTCCACAGAATGAAAATGTGACAACGGCCACCACGATGGGTTTCTGAAGGAGAGCAACAGTGTGGACTACTAAATGACGTAAGCCTGACAGCCTGACGTAAGGACGCTGGGGGCATGAAACCACCTGCTTCCTGTGACCATAAGTGCTTTGTCGATCAGACACTTGACTTTACCAACGACCCACTTCCACACAGTCATGTTTATTAGGCCCGACTCTCAGGCACACGCTATATCTAGAGATGAGAGAAATACCAGATTTGCCACTGTGCACTTTATAAGTGGCACTGGCATCATTTCCACTGGGGACATGTCCACATCATTACATGAAATGGTTGCGTTTGTCCCCAATTTTTGAATATATTGGTGTTTCCTCTACGAGCTGCCTTTGAATAATTTTTCAATAATCATTTGAGTAATAATTTGCTTGTTTAAGTGAACAAAACTAAAAGTATTATATTCCTAATGACAGAATTAGAAAATGTTTGTGCTCATATTTTATTTATGCTCAGTGCTAAATCTGAATGGGGCATAAGATAGCACTTAGATAACATTGTCTGGAGGAAAACTACAGGGGCACAAGCATGCAGTCATCATTGAGCCCCAGAGGAACCTATTCTTTTAACCTTTAAAATTCCTGAACTCTTACTGTGAGTTGATGCTGCCATCCAAAGTTTCAATGTTTTCCAGTGCCTAATGTCCCTCTGACACTCTTAAAGTGATCGAGCATGTATTTTCAGAACATACAGAGTCCCCAACATTTCCATGTAATTTCTTGCTGCTCAAAAAGGCACGTTTGACACTGGGGGGAGGGGACGGCATGGCACAGTCGTGACGATGTTGAAACACTGATCTGAAGAGAGTTCATTCCCTCCTGTCACTTTCCCGGAGCCTTGTGGGTTTGTGAGAGCTCGCGGTGGCTCGCGTCTCTGAGCCGTAACCGTGTCAGCAGCGTGCAGCTTCAGACACAGCAGCGGTGGGCGTCACGAGACGGCGGGAATGGCACCAAGCATTACAGCACAGACAGCACAGCCATTGTGTTTGTGTGTGGATGTGTATGTGTGTGCGTGTGTGTTTGTGTGTGTATGTCTCTATGCAGTATCTTTGTGCTTGTGTGTGCACAATATGTAAAATGTGAAATGTATAGCATTTGTGTTATATTGTAGCACATAATGCATTATATTCTTTAGGTTAGTACAATAATGTGTGAATGCATTGGGAAAAAATTCTAAGTTCAAATGAATCATAATAAATGTATATTTAATATAACAAACACCAAATCATAAATAAGGACACAATATTTACAAGTATACATTGGATGCTTTGCATAGTGTGAACCATCTGAATAGTTTCTATGCATGTTGTATTTCTATAGGTTATACAGAGCATTATCACCAGCAATCCAGACTACAATAATTTATTTACTGTGACACACATCTGTGAGGGACATTGCCAAGTGATATTTTAATGTTTGTATGGAGCATTTTTTATATATCCATTTTACATTAACTGTGTGCAACTTCACCGTTAACTGCAGTTTTCTAACCTGTGGAACTGGCAACATGCCAGCTTTGTGATATTACAAAAAAACTCACTGAGTGATTATATCGAAGCAAACGATCTCAAGATGAACTAACGAGGATGTTTCTTTACATCCTCATGTCACAGCAAAAAATTAAGCCAGTGCTAGCATGGGAGAAAAATAAAGGTTTGGAAAACCTGTCATACTGTTGTTTTCTTGTAGTTAAATGTGCATGATTCTGAATTACATCTGGAGCAGACTTAGACTTCAGGGGGGGTTGTGAAGTCAGTGTTTGTTCTTTTGAAACTGTGCACAGCCAGTAGTGCTTTTGAGGAGGAGGAGGCCATTCTGGAGAGTTCTGACTGCAGGCACTCCTGCATTTTACGGTTGTCGCCCCCCCCCCCCCCGGTCAACAATTTACACTCGCCACCTCCTCCAGGTTCAAATCTCACTCCAAGTGATCTTCAAAAGTTGGAAACCCTGCATTCTGCTGATCATGACACTTTTTTTTTTCTTCGTTTTTCCATCCTATGTGCATGAGTGTATGACTATCTTTTGGAAAGTTGAGCACAGAAGGTTTCAAGGTATGAAAACATAAACTACTGTAGGAGTTTGCGTGACTGGTGTCACACTAAACTCATTTGCTGCTACAGTGTTTGAGACTCCTGTGACATGCTAGTGCCAGTTCCTGGTGCAGCGTTTGAGACTTGTCTTTCACATTATAAACCCAGTTCGAGATGCAGTTTTAGAGACTCCTCATACACACTAAACCCATTTGCAGGGCCAGACTCCTGACTGAGCGAACACTGGACCTTCATTGTTTTGGTTCCCAGGCTGAGCTAAATCTGTTCCTCCTTTCCAGGTCTTCCTGTGCTCCACATTTAGCCTGGAGTAAGCATGTTACAAACACAAACATCTCGCTCACAGTTACATTCTGGATGATATCTCTCTCTGTCTCTCTCTCTCACACACACAACAGGTTGATTGCAACTCTACAAGAAAGAAAACTGTTCAGGTCTCATAGCTCTAAAACTCCTTTGTGTTCCAATTCATGACCTTCTCCTCTCAAAACCACTCAAACACAGAGCAGTTTCATACTTAAACATTATCACATACTACACAGAGAAGAAAGAAAGAAATAAAGAAAGAAAGACAGAAAAGAGTTTGTTTGGAGAAAATGTGCCTTTGTGATATCAAATATCACAGCTAAGGAAGTCTCGGATGAACAAGAGATTTGTTTAAATTCCATCTGTAACTGAACTAAAACAGAACTATAAAATTCTGAAACACTAGCAGACTAAAGTGAAAAAAGAAACAACACAAGAGAACAATTCACTGACTGAAGTGCCAACAACAGTGAAGTGAAAATGAAAATAAAGTAGTGTCATGTGAGCACGTGTGAGCACAACTACGTGATGAGATGTAAGAGTTACTCAGAGCTGAAACTCAGGGATGTTATGTCTGGGTAAAGATGAAAGTGGAGACAGGTAGGTTAACAATGGAACTGATGAGTGAGAATACGTTATGGGTAAAAAGAAATAGGACTAACTGCTTACAAACCCTCTAGTCCAAAAATTGCCATAGATCTATGCATGGTTGAACATACATGATTGTGGGTTAATTGTAGATTATTGCTTATTGGCATGTGATTATTCACTGATTGTAATAGGCTGTTTTGGATTCAAAGGCGATATGAGTGTGCAGGTTCAGTACCTTTATGGTGGAAATGATGGTCTGCATTCTGTTCCGTTTAAAACCTCAATGATGAGACCCCTGTACCGTTCATGCCTTGCAAAATGACTCAAAATAGAACAGCGGGTTGACACTCATTCTTTCCATGAAGATGTACGTATGCTGGTAATTATGTAACCAGGGGCACATACATTAATGTTATTATAGATTTGGCATTTCTTTGATGAATGATATACATTGAATCACAACAATTTCACTCAGTTCACGCTGATAAGGAGATGTATTGAACTGCCTACACTGTAAACAAATTGTCACTAATTTCAGAAACACAAATGTTTTTATTGCTAAAGGGTTTTAGCATATTCTGATTGACGCGTACTCGGAGAACTGCTCTCTCAGCTGATAGCCAGGTCCAGAAGATGTTCTAGCTGGGAGATGTTCAAGAGTGGCGTACACAATCTGCTGTGAGCTGCTCCCTGTATAGTTCTGGAGGTCTCCTGTCCTGGGCAGGGTGTGTCCCTGCCCCATCCCTGGATACAGTGAACAGAGGTGAGACTCTTCCATCTCTGGAACTTTGTTTGTTTGCTCTGTCTTTCCATTATGTTGTGAAAGGCTCTGATTGGGTGGCACAAGGCCTGATGGTGCATACTGTGAAAGAAGAAGGAAGAGATTTTTGACCCTTATACCACAGAGGGTTAATAACAGGGTTAACAGTGCACATGTGTTAAGAACACGGTTAAGAAAAGGCTTAAGAACAGTTCAGAACAGGTTTAAGAAAAGGGTTAGCAGTTCATATGTGTTAAGAACAGATTAAAAAAGGGTTAAGAACAGTTCCTAAGTGGTAAGGGTTAGTAACAAAAAGCAAACAAACAAGCAGGAAATGCCAGGCTTACTTGTTGTCTGTAGAATTTTGTCCCTAGAATTAGTTTTTAAAAAGACAATTTGTTATTTTTCCATTTATCAAATATCTTCAATTTTAAAATACCATGTGAAATATTAACAGGTTACAACTACACTACTCACATCTGCATCCATATATGCTCAGGAAAGAGATCACCATGACAATAGTGACCACACCCAGGATTCCTAAGCAGATGAAAACATATGGAAGCCACCCGTTGTTTCCTGATGTATCTTCGGTCTGTTCAAGTTTGTTGTTAACGACGGCAGATGAGTTGGCTATAACAGGGAGAAGAATGTGAAGCAAATCATTTTATCAGAAATTATACGAGTAGAAGTGTAAAAGATTAAATTAAAGTTTGTATGGGAGGACAATAAAATGTGTAGATAAAAAGTAAATAAATAATAAAAACAGAGGTTTTAATATTAGGATTCCAGTGTTTGATGTTCACTCCAAGGTGTTGACATAGTTGATGTAAAATGCCTATTTTGTTTTCAACACTTTAAAAAACATTTTTAAGCATTTTAAATGAATATGTTGCTCTTACTTCCATATATAGTCGTGGGGACAGTTGAACCATCTGTGGGAGAAGATTACATCTTCAGTTCAGCAGATTTTAACCATTATTCCCTCTACCAAACTCTATTTTATCATGTTGAATAACATGTAGTTTATTTCTTACCCAAAACAGACACATTGATGCTGTGGCTTTGTGATGAACAGTTGAATGCAGAAATTACACATCTGTAGAATCCACTGTCATTTTTTGATATGCTCTTGAAGTTCAGATGTGAGGTGAGTTTTTTCAAAACAGAATCAGACTGCTCCTGTGTAATTGTTATTTCATCTGTTTCGTTGACCAGCGTCCACTCATCCATATCAGAGATTTTAATCCATCCAACAGTGGGAATCTCTTCACAGTACGTCACAGGGCAAGAGATTTTTAACGGGCTTTTACTGGAGACTGTACTGTACGATTTCTTCTGAACTTTGGCTTGAGGAACACATAGATCAGGAAGACCTGCAGATGATAATGACTTCAGCTAGGCTTTAAAATACCCGAACTAATCATCTGTTTGTGCTAAACTGAATGACTGTATGACACACTACAAAAAGACTGCATTAATTGACCACATTAAAGAACTGAATGTCTGGTAGGATAAAACTCGGAAAGATGTTAATCACAGTGGCTTTAATTGCAGTTTGTCACAAATGAGTTTGTTAAACTACACAAACTAAGTCCTTCATTGTAATATTTCATATAAATGTATCTGCCCAAACCAGTACGCTCCTCCAATTAATTCTACATACCAAAGCCCAGTTCCATCAAACAGATTTCAGGCATATATTGTCTTGATATTGGTTATTTTCATTATAAGAGTGAAACAAGCATACAAAAATACATTTTAATATGTCTGTTGACCTTGATGGGCAAACTGAGCACACTGTGTTTCTGTGAAATCATTCACTTACCTTACATGAAATATATTTTACAATTATAATACAATGAGAATGTATCAAATACATTATTCAAATACATGGAACATTTACTGACATAACAATCAAACTCATATTGTAAAATCAGCTCAACATAAATAAAAGGCCCAACTGAACAGACAGGAGTCAAGTCTACCACAACTGCTGTCCAGAGGAGAGAGCGGTTTACCTTGTGCATCCACGACTACAATGAGAATGAGAGCCACACATATGCCATGAAAGGTGAAGGGCAGGTCCAACAGTCTCCTGTCCATGGTGAGAGAAGCACTCAATGGACTCAGAACCAAAGCAGATTCATCTCAGCTGCTTCCGTCTGGCATCAGTCGCTGTGTATGTATCTCTGATGAAGTCTCCCCGATCACTCGCGTTTGCACTCTCTCAACTTGTGGTTTTCGTTTCCTACGTCTTGATTCCATATGCATGTTTGCAAAAGCTGGTTTGAAAAAAACCAAACAAGGCTTCCAACATTCACATATATTTTGTACAACCTTCATATGAATTAACAGATGATTCTGTCAATAATAAGCAATTCTCACTTTAATCCACTGGGATCCAGAGTTTGATTGATCAGCATGCTTAAGTCATGGTATGTATGATATTTCACTGGTGTGTGCGTTGATTTAATGTAAAAGCAATGTTGATTGCAAATCGTTTTTGAGTATTTTTACTAATTTATAATAATTTTTCACATTTTAAACATTTTGTTTCTCTGTATCTTTTACAGCTGTGTAGTCAGTCACCACGAATGTTACTAACTTTTCAGCTGGGTAACCGCGGCTACACAGGGCAGATCTACTATGGGGCAGGGTATGTTGAAGCTAACCACAATACATGTGTATAAAACCTGCTCCCATGTGCATATGTTGGGAGGGGTGGGACGGGAGAGGAAGGGTATAAATGACTACATTAACAGGAAACCAGAGTCTAGCATCAAAGGACTTTTAACACAGGTTGATGATCTCTTTAGACAGTTTTCTCCTTTACTGATTATCTGTGATCGCCAGTGCCTACTTACCAGAGTTGATGCTTTGGGATTCTCAGATCACTGGGATTCAAATCAAATTCACTTTTTATCTGTTTGAGACTGGTAAGGGTACAGCCAGCCAAGGCATGTGACTTGTGTAGCGATGGGCTCCAACCTAAGTGCCATACTTCCCTCCTATACAGTACGCCAAAGCAGTACGTGATAAAGGGTTGTATGTCCAAATACTTAGTATGCATTAAACAGTAAGCCTTTTTGAAGTATGCAATTGCAACATACTGTCCTATCTCATGATTCAGCTGGAGCACTATGATCATGTGACATCATATGTAGTAGTATGTAGTATGTCCGAGGTTGTATGCATCCTGCCCAGTCTTCTATTGAATGAACATACTGTATTGAAATCTAGTGCTTAGTGCTTAAGTATGCCATTATGGATTGAGCCCTGGGCTCTGTTCGAAATAGACTACTACATACTGGATACTGCATACTGGACTCAGTATATACTGGATACTGCATACTGGTCCTCGTAGTAGTATGCAGTACAGTTTCCAGTATGCGACAAAAGCAAAGCATACTACGGGGTTACATGAACGTAGCGTTGCATGATGGGATGCAGTACACCACGAAGATAGCTCTGTTTGCGTACTGGAATATTTTGCGGAAGTAGTAGGTCATCCGGGTATGTTTCGCATACTGGAAAATTTCATTTTGGTCACATACTGCATACGGCATACTGATTTGGGGCTCGATCAGTACGCCAGTAGTATGTAGTAGACTATTTCGAACACAGCCCTGGACAATATAGCCACCACGACTAGGATAGAGACAGTCCCACCAGTGGAGCCCCAGTGCCCTGATTGGGTGGATCCTTTCACTGTTGACCAATCAGAGTGCAGAGCTGTGAAGAGCCACTGAAAGAACATTTTAGAGATTGTATTTTAATAGGTAAAAAACACTTTTGAACGTCTTTTGAACATTGTTTTTCATGTTAGCATATTTTTCTAGAAATTTCCTTGATATTTCCTGGACTTTTGCTTCTGCAGCGAGGGGTACTTGGGGTAAATCTAAGGTTTTTACTTTTACTCACTCTGCCCTGTAGATGGCAGCACTACGCAATTCAGGCCACATTTCATTGAGTATTGTAGCGTGTCGGCGGGAGTGAGAGTACCAGACAGGTGTTGAGTGTTCATCCTAACTCTTTATTGACACAGAAGGGAAAGAGTCACACATTCACTCAACGTTTTTTTTGAAGCCCCCTTTACATAAACCGTTCAAACCAGGTCATCACGCTTCCAACATAACAAACACGGTGAGCCTAACAGTGCTAAAATAAACAGGAGTAACTGTACGGAACAGACACGTATGACCAAAACACATAATAAAAACCACATAATAACATAGTCCATCACATTTAAACGAAGAACATTCACTCTTTAACGGGCCGCAAGTGCTCATGGGAGGTAGCGAACTCCATGCTCCACCCCTATAACCAGTGGCAACGCCACATAGCTCTACCCCAAAAGGTCAGCCGTCCCGGCGACCCATAAAACAGAGAAAAAAAAAAAACAACAGTCACCTTAAAGAAAGAAACAAAAATCACAGGTCCACCTCAAACTCCATGAGACGGCGTGGCGGCCTCCGCGTCCGCTGAGGCCAGGCAGGAACAGTCAGTGGGGAGACGTGGGCAGTTGGAGGTCCCGGGGGCGTGACGGCGGTCGGCGGTGTCAGGAGGTCGGTGCAATATCCAGCCCCCGGCAGCTTAGGTCTGTAGGGGGCAAGACGGTCACGGTGAACAACCAGGCGTCGCCTGCCCCAACGAATCCTGTACACTACCTCCCCCAGTCGTGACAAAACTGTGCAGGGTCCCACCCACGCAGACTGCAACTTCGGGCAGAGACCCTTCTTGCGTTGCGGGTTAAACAGCCACACGCTTCCATTCACCTCCAGCGGCTCCCCCGTACAGCGTGTATCATACGCACGCTTTTGCTTTGCGCTAGCCTCCCTCTGGTTCACCCTGGTCATCTCGTACACCCCATGCAGCGTGGACAGCAGGTCGGTGACAAACTTCGGTCCGGGCTCGTGACCCGCCCCCCCCGTTTGGGGGTGCACCGAAAACCAGATCCACGGGGGTACGTAGCTCACGGCCAAACATCAGTAGCGCCGGGGTAAACCCTGTTGTCTCCTGTACCGCGGAGCGACATGCTAGCAACACAGCAGGCAGGTGCCTGTCCCAATCGCACTGGTTCGCGCTCGTGACCATCGCGAGTTGTGTAGCCAACGTTCTGTTGAAACGCTCCACCAGCCCGTCACACTGAGGGTGGAGCGGAGTGGTCCTGGTCTTGCGCACACCCAAAACCCGGCAGACTTCACTCATGACTTCCGATTCAAAGTTTCTGCCCTGGTCGCTGTGTAGCTCTTCAGGCACCCCGAAACGGCAGAAGAATTCAGACACCAGTTTGTCAGCCGTAGTGACCGCGCTTTGGTCGGGCACAGCGTATGCCTCCGGCCACTTTGTGAAATAGTCCACCGCGACCAGGACGAAACGATTGCCCGCATCAGTCACCGGGAACGGCCCTAACACATCGACCGCCACACGCTCCATCGGGCTGTAACGGTATCAGCGGTGCTCTCGCCGGCCTCGCCGGTCCCTTCTTCGCGGCGCAAGCGTCGCAGCAATGTACAAACAACTCCACATCCGTACGACAGCCTGGCCAGTAGAAGCGCTGGCGCAATCTCCGCAGCGTCTTCGTGATGCCGAAGTGTCCCACACCTGGTGCCCCATGAACCGCCTGCAAGACCGTGTTGCGTAATCCGCGGGGGACCACGCTTTGAGTAACGCAGCGCTGGCCCACCGGGTCCACCCAAACCCGACACAGGACGCCGTTCACGAGCTTCAAGCTACCCCAATTAGACCGCAGTGCCTTGGCGATGGGACCCAGAACCGTGATATCAGCCCAGTCAGGCACCGACGACGACTCTAATGCCCGAATTGCCCACTCAACTTCCGGGTCTGCCCGCTGTATTACACCAAATTGGTCGAACGGCACACAAGTGACGACACCCAGCCCAGGCTCGGTGCGTGTAATCACAGCGCAACGCCCGACCTCCCCAGAGTTTGTTTCAGCGCACAGACAGTACCTACACTCGGATTGTGCACATGGTCTGCATGATAGCGCGTCCGCGTTACCATGGCTGCGTCCGGGACGATGCACGATTTGGAAGTCGAACTCCTGCAGCCTGGCCAACCACCTTGCAAGTTGGCCCTCTGGTTCACGGAAACGCATCAACCATTGCAAGGATGCGTGGTCGGAGCGCAGCAGAAACTGCCCGCCGTACACATGGACGGAAGTGTTCCAGGCCCGCAACCACGGCTAACAGCTCCCTGCGGGTAACGCAGTAATTACGTTCGGCCTTATCCAGGCGCCGGCTGAAATATGAGACGACGCGTTCAACCCCGTCCTGTACTTGTGACAGCACCGCTCCCAGACCGTGGTCACTCGCGTCCGTATCCACTATAAAGCGTTCGTCCATCCTAGGGTATGCGAGAACTGGCGCACTACACAGCTGTTGTTTTAGCGTGCAAAAGGCTCTCTCTGTCTCAGCCGACCAGCGAAATCTCACACCGCCCTTAGTCAAGTTATGTAGCGGAGATGCAATTTCCGCGAAGTTTTTAATGAAACGGCGGTAGTACGACGCGAGTCCCAGGAAGCTGCGTACCTGCTTGACACTACTCGGAGTAGGCCACTCGTGAACCGCCTCTGTTTTTTTTTGGGTCCGTTTTGATCCCTGCCCCGCTCACTACGTGCCCCAAGAAGTGCACCCGATTCTGCAGCAGGTTGCACTTAGCCGGGTTAAGCTTCAGGTTTGCTGCACGGATCAACCCCAATACGAGCTCCAAATTTGACAGCGCCGACTCAAAATCAGATGCGTGAACCAAAACGTCATCCAGATAAACCACGCACGTAGTCTTCGGGACCCCGTTAAGGACGCGTTCCATCAACCGCTCGAACGTGGCTGGAGCGTTACACAACCCGAATGGTAGGACGGTGAACTGCCATAACCCGGTTCCTATTGTGAAAGCAGTCTTCTCTCTGTCAGGCTCCGCCAGAGGCACCTGCCAGTATCCGCTGCGCAGATCTAGCGAGCTAAACCACGCCGAACCAGACAGTAATTCTAGCGAGTCATCGACGCGCGGTAATGAATACGAATCTACTTTCGTTACCGCGTTAAGCTGTCTATAATCCACGCAGAAACGCCAAGACCCATCCTTTTTCTTTGCTAGTACGACGGGTGAGGCCCACGGGCTCGTGGAAGGCTCGATCACGCCCATCTCAGGAGTTGTCTAGCGGCCGCTTCTGGCAGTTGGCGACCGAAGCGGGCTCGCAGTGCGGATTTCAGCACTTGAAGGTCGTGGCGATCCTCGGGTGGCAGTTCGACCAGCACGCTCAGTGAGCTGCCGTTTCGCTCCCGGACCATCCCGCGAGCTTCGCCACGATGTCTAACTGCGCTTCGAAACCCGCCCAGTCGGTGTTCCCGTCTAAACACGGCAGGCGTAGAGGCGCGGCTACGTGTGCGCAGGTGATGGGCGCTGTCGTCGATGCTGCGTTGGGTACTTCCCTGCCTCTCTCGCGATGTAGTGCCCCCTCCGGCATCCTAGGTTGGCATAACTGGCTTGGGGCGAAGGCAGCCGATCCCGATGTGTCCGTCTCCGCTGGCCCGTCCCCGTGCCTCGTCTGTCAGAGAGTGGCACCGAGAAGAACTGCAGTTGACAAAAGTCCCACAGAGTAACAAGTTAACTCAAAATATTTGACAAACATCAAGGTCTGTGTAGATAGCTGTTTTTCTTAGTCGGTTCTGCCTTTTTTTTGTTGGTTCTGACATTTTTTGTCCTTTTTAATCTTTTGAAGTGTGTTTTTGTATAGATCTCATAGTGTCTTGGGCCGGGCGATGTTGTATGGTATCTTCTCTATCTTAAAATGCTCAATAAAATATCATTTTATTTAAAAACCTAGGGCAGTCATGGTCTAGTGCTTAGAGAACTGGTCTTGTGACCGGAGGGTCGTGGGTTCCATTCCCAGGCCCAAGGCCATGACTGAGGTGCCCTTGAGCAAGGCACTTAACCCTAACTGCTCTCTGGGTGCTGGGCTAGGGCTGCCCACCGCTCTGGTCACGTGTGTACTACAGCCCACTAGTGATCACTAGTGTGTGTGGGTTCTCACTGCACAGATGGGTAAATGTGGAGGACAAAGTTTGATTGGGGTGAAAAATCACAATTGACAAATATGGCAACTTCACTTATTTAAAACACGTGTTTCATGCTTCTTGCACATTCTTGCTATTGCACACTTATGATTCAGTGTAGCTCACCCCATGTGTAATGCTGCCTGGCTCCAGCAGTACAGTCATGGCCAAAAGTTTTGAGAATGATACAAATATTAATTTTTACAAAGTCTACTGCTTCAGTTTTTATAATGGCAATTTGCATATACTCCAGAATGTTATAAAGAGTGGTCAGCTTAACAGCAATTAATTGCAAAGTCAATATTTGCCTAGAAAATGAACTTTATCCCCCAAAACACATTTCAACTTCATTGCAGCCCTGCCTTAAAAGGACCAGCTAACATCATTTCAGTGATTGCTCCATTAACACAGGTGTGGGTGTTGATGAGGACAGGGCTGGAGATCAATCTGTCATGATTAAGTAAGAATGACACCACTGGACACTTTAAAAGGAGGCTGGTGCTTGGCATCATTGTTTCTGGTCTGTTAACCATGGTTATTTCTAAAGAAACCTGTGCAGTCATCATTGCACTGCACAAAAATGGCCTAAAAGGGAAGAGTATCGCAGCTAGAAAGATTGCACCTCAGTCAACAATCTATCGCATCATCAAGAACTTCAAGGAGAGAGGTTCCATTGTTGCCAAAAAAGCTCCAGGGCGCCCAAGAAAGACCAGCAAGCGCCAGGACCATCTCTTAAAAGTGTTTCAGCTGCGGGATCAGGCTACAAGCAGTGCAGAGCTTGCTCAGGAATGGCAGCAGGCAGGTGTGAGTGCATCTGCATGCACTGTGAGGCGGAGACTCTTGGAGCAAGGCCTGGTCTCAAGGAGGGCAGCAAAGAAGCCACTTCTCTCCAGAAAAAACATCAGGGACAGACTGATATTTTGCAAAAGGTACAGGGAGTGGACTGCTGAGGACTGGGGTAAAGTCATTTTCTCTGATGAATCCCCTTTCCGATTGTTTGGGACATCTGGAAAACAGCTTCTTCGGAGAAGACGAGGTGAGCACTACTACCAGTCTTGTCTCATGCCAACTGTAAAGCATCCTGAAACCATTCATGTGTGGGGTTGCTTCTCCGCCAAGGGAATCGGCTCTCTCCATCTTGCCTAAAATTACAGCCATGAATAAAGAATGGTACCATAATGTCCTCCGAGAGCAACTTCTCCCAACCATCCAAGAGCAGTTTGGTGATCAACAATGCCTTACCATAAAGCAAAGGTGATAACTAAATGGCTCAGGGAGATTTTGGGTCCATGGCCTGGAAACTCCCCAGATCTTAATCCCATTGAGTACTTGTGGTCAATCATCAAGAGACTGGTGGACAAACAAACCTACACATTCTGACAAAATGCAAGCATTGATTGTGCAAGAATGGACTGCTATCAGTCAGGATTTGGTCCAGAAGTTGATTGAGAGCATGCCACGGAGAATTGCAGAGGTCCTGAAGAAGGGTCAACACTGCAAATATTGACTTGCTGCATTAACTCATTCTAACTGTCAATAAAAGCTTTTGTTACTCATAATATGATTGCAATTATATTTCTGTATGTGATAAACATTTGACAAATACACATAAAAACGAGAGGGCAGCAGATCATGTGAAAATATAATATTTGTGTCATTCTTAAAACTTTGGGCCATGAATGTAATTCATTTACCAAACTCGGAGAGAGATCCAAACTGTTATGCAAATTACACCACTGATGGGATCACCTTCACATTAATCTGCATGCACTGACCTTGTACCAAAGGCATGCAGATCCTGGATCCACTTGGGTAAGAAGAGGCACCTCCAGTTTTGGCCTACATTAAAGAGAGGCCTTGACACGTAAGGTCATTACTACTGCTGCAGTGATTCAAGGGGTGGTAGGTGAGCACCAGTTTTTAGCTGTATAAAATATCAGAGCACATCGTCATAAGCCAAAGGACACAGTAAAGGCAATCAACATTTATGCAGAGAGAACACTTGCCACTTTGTATTATATTTTAGATGCAAAGCATCTCATGAATCTGGCTCATAACTCACATGATCTCTCATATTTAGAGTAAAAATAAAATTCTCTACAAATACGCACTGCTGGTACTAAAACAGCTCTGGTGCTACACATCAATGACACTGTATGTCATTTTTACATTTTGTATTGCTTTGCAGCCAAGATTACCTAAAGGCATTGAGATAGCATCTGCAATTCATAATGACAATTAGCAGTTAGTTATTGGAATTTTCAATCTGTTGCTTTAGAGGTCTCATGAAGCTGACTTCTAAGATTTGTGTGCATATGCATGTACATGATCAGCTATATTTGGCAATGGCTCTTTACTCTTATTATGGCTGTAAAATCTTTAAAGGACAACATAGAAAACCACCAAATTTCAACGGTTTCTCAAATATGGATAGTTAATTTGCTCTTATGGGGGATCCACCAAAGCCCTGTTCATGTTGAACCACGCCTGCACTCAGGTTCTCTTTCTCTCCTCTCTCTCTCTCTCTCGAGCAGTTTGTTTCCCCCTGGACTACCACTGTACATAATCAGATAAGATCAGTCCATTTTTTTCACACCCTACTGAGGCCAGTCTTTCATGGGCAGCACGGTGACTTGGTGGTTAGCACGTTTACCTCTCAGCACTGGGGTCTTGGGTTCAATTCCCTATCTGAGTGGAGTTTCCATGTTCTCCCTGTGTTTGCGTGGGTTTCCTCCGGGCTCTCCGGTTTCCTCCCACAGTCAAAAAACATGGAGGTTAGGTAAATTGGCAGTCCCAAATTCTCCCTGAGTATGTGTCTGTGTCTCTCCATGAGTGTTTGTCTGTGTCTCTCTCTGTTCAATAAAAACAAGTTGTTGTCTGAGTGTGTGTGCATGAATGTGTGTGTGCTTGTGTGCCCAGTGGTGGATGGTGCTCTGCCACTAGGGTCTGTCCTCTCTCCCCTTCCTGCACCCCATTCAGTCCCCCAGGGGGCTGTGGATCCCGGTAGAGAGTACGCTGTGCGCAATTGGCTGCCGCTTCTCGCCGGTGTGTGATTGGTTGTCTGAGATTTGTAGCTGTGTAAACAATTGTAAAGCGCCTTGGGTATCTTGAAAGGCGCTATATAAATTGAAACATTCATTCATTCATTCATCATTACTGAGGACAGAGAGGAGAATCTACCCCAGTACAAATCCTGAAGCTTCATCCCACACACCTTTTTTTCAGGCACATGTATTGCAAACACAGTACTGAAGGAAACATGTTTTGCTCCATACAGACATTAAAATATCACTTGGCAATGTCCATCACAGATATGTGTCACAGTAAATAAATTATTGTAGTCTACATTGCTGTTGATAATGCTCTATACAACCTACAGAAAACCAATATGCATAGAAACAGTGGTTGACACTATGCAATGCATCCAGACTCCTGACACAGTTTCATACTTAAACATTATCACATACTACACAGAGAAGAAAGAAAGTAATAAAGAAAGAAGAGTTTGTTTGGAGAAAATGTGTGTTTGTGTTATCAAATATCACAGCTAAGGAAGTCTCCTTAAAATTCTCTCCAGATTCCATCTGTAACTGAACTAAAACAGAACTACAAAATTCTGAAACACTATCAGACCAAAGTGAAAAAAAGAAACAACACAAGAGAACAATTCACTGACGGAAGTACCAACAACAGTGAAGTGAAAATGAAAATAAAGTAGTGTCATGTGAGCACGTGTGAGCACAACTATGAGATGTAAGAATTACTCAGAGCTGAAAATCATGGATGTTGTGTCTGGGTAAAGATGAAAGTGGAGACAAGAGTGAGAATGCATGTTGGGTAAAAATAGGATAGACTGCTTACAAACACTCTTGTCCAAACTTACAATTTAGCATCCACATAAAAAAATTTGTCATAAATCTATGCATGGTTGAACATACATGATTGTGGGTTAATTGTAGATTATTGCTTACTGGTATGTGATTATTCACTGATTGTAATAGGCTGTTTTGGATTCAAAGGCGATATGAGTGTGAAGGTTCAGTATATTTGTGGTGGAAATGATGATCTGCATTCTGTTCCGTTTAAAACCTCAATGATGAGACCCCTGTACCGTTCATGCCTTGCAAAATGGCTCAAAATAGAACAGCGGGTTGAACATCGGGTTCTTTCCATGAAGATGTACGTATGTTGGTAATTATGTAACCAAGGGCACATACATTAATGTTATTATAGAATCTGCATTTCTTTGATGAATGATATACATTGAATCACAACACTTTCACTCTTTATTAAAAATTTCTCTCTTTGTTGCTTAAGGGTTTTTAGCCCATTCTGATTGACGTATACTCTGAGAAGTGCTCTGTCAGCTCATAGCCAGGTCCAGACGATGCTCTAGTTGAGAGATATGGTGTACACGATCTGCTGTGAGCTGCTTCCTGTGTACACAGTTCAGAAGTGTTAAGAACAGTTCAGAAGTGTTAAGAACAGGGTTAAGAAAAGCAAACACACAAGCATTAAATACTATGCTTACTTATTGTCCCTGGGTTTTTGGCCCTAGAATTAGTTTTTTAAATGACAATTTGTTATTTTTCATTTTATCAAATATATTTATCAAATATTAAAAGGTTAAGACCACTACTCACATCTGCATTCATATAAGCTCAGGAAATAGATCACCATGACAACAGTGACCACACCCAGGATTCCTAAGCAGATGAAAACATATGGAAGCCACCCTATGCTGACTGCAGCTGTGGTCGGTCCAAGTCTGTTGTTAACGATGGCAGAGGAGTTGGCTATAGCAGGAAGAAGAAAGTGAAGCAAATCATTTTATCAGAAATTATACGAGTAGAAGTGTAAAAGATAAAATAAAACATGCATTCGAGGACAATAAAATGTGTAGATATTTTTTTTATAATTAAAAGTGAGAGCTTTAAATCTTAGGATTCCAGTGTTTGATGTTCATTTCCAATGTGTTGACATATTTAATGTAAAATGCCTATTTTGTTTGACACTTTAAACATTTTTTTAAGCATTTTAAATGAATATGTTGCTCTTACTTCCATATATAGTCATGGGGACAGTTGGACCATCTGTGGGAGAAGATTACATCTTCAGTTCAGCAGATTTTAACCATTATTCCCTCTACCAAACTCTATTTTATCATGTTGAATAATATGTAGTTAATTTCTTACCCAAAACAGACACATTGATGCTGTGGCTTTGTGATAAAAAGTTGAATGCAGAAATTACACATCTGTAGAATCCACTGTCATATTTTGATATGCTCTTGAAGTTCAGATAAGAGGTGACTTTTTTCAAACCAGAACCAGACTGCTCCTGTGTAATTGTTATTTCATCCGTTTCATTGACCAGCGTCCACTCATCCATATCAGAGATTTTAATCCATCTAACAGTGGGAATCTCTTCACAGTACGTCACAGGGCAAGAGATTTTTAACGGGCTTTTACTGGAGACTGTAATGTACGATTTCTTCTGAACTTTGGCTTGAGGAACACATAGATCAGGAAGACCTGCAGATGATAATGACTTCAGCTAGGCTTTAAAATACCCGAACTAATCAACTGTTTGTGCTAAACTGAAAGACTGTATGACACACTACAAAAAATAACATTTTAATTACCATCTATTCAAATGCTATTTTTAAAGATTTGCCCAAAAACTATGGCAAAGAGTAGTTTGATAAATAATTTATTTATTTTTTCCTAATTTGGCAGAGGAATGAATTACCTGAATGTCTGGTAGGTTAAACACTCAGGAAGATGTTAATCACTTTGGTTGTAACTGCACAGTTTGTCACCAATGATTTTGTTAAACTACACAAACTAAGTCCTTCATTGTAAAATTTCACATAAATGTATCTGCCCAAACCAGAATGTTCCTCCAATTATTTCTTCACCAAAGCCTAGTTCCATCAAACAGATAGGAATATATCGTATTGATGTTGGTTATTTTTGCTCATAAGAGTGTACAAGCATACAAAAATACATTTTAATATGTCTGTTGACCTTGATGAGCTAACTGAGCACACTGTGTTTCTGTGAAATCATTAACTTACCTTACATGAAATATATTTTACAATTATAATACAATGAGAATGTATCAAATACATTAATCAAATACATGGAACATTTACTGACACAACAATCAAACTCATATTGTCAAATCAGCTCAAAATAAATAAAAGGCCCAACTGAACAGACAGGAGTCAAGTCTACCACACAACTGCTGTCCAGAGGAGAAAGCGGTTTACCTTGTGCATCCACGACTACAATGAGAATGAGAGCCACACATATGCCATGAAAGGTGAAGGGCAGGTCCAGCAGTCTCCTGTCCATGGTGAGAGAAGCACTCAATGGACTCAGAACCAAAGCAGATTCATCTCAGCTGCTTCCGTCTGGCATCAGTCGCTGTGTATGTATCTCTGATGAAGTCTCCCCGATCACTCGCGTTTGCACTCTCTCTACTTGTGGTTTTCGTTTCCTACGTCTTGATTCCATATGCATGTTTGCAAAAGCTGGTTTAAAAAACAAACAAACAAGGCTTGCAACATTCACATTCATATATATATTTTGTACAACCTTCATATGAATCAACCGATTCAGATTCAACAGTGTTGATTTAAAACGTTTTTGCATATGTTTCTTTCTCTTATCTTTTACACCTGTGTACTCTACACAATAGCATCAGCATAAAGTGGTCAAACCAAAACTCTTATAATGAACAAGCTCAAACTGTGTGTGTGTGTGTGTGTGTGTGTGTGTGTGTGTGTGTGTACATGAATGATTATTGTGTCACTGTTTCTTCTTCCCGAGGGCAGAACTATGAAGCAGAACTTGAGAATTGTCGGACAAAGAAGCGGACTTTGAGTTAAACTTTGACTTTAAAATTAATTCTCCCGTCAATATATATATATATATATATATATATATATATATATATATATATATATATATATATATATATATATATATATATATATATATATTCTGGGTCCGGATGGGATGGCATTTGGGTCCGTCGAGGTCCGTTGGTTGCGGACCACGGAAATAGAAATTTGCAGAGTTAATCAGGAATGAGATTGGGTCCGGACAGGACTGCGTTCGGGTCCGTATCCGGATCGCGGTCCGCCTGTTAGTGACCTCCCAAGTTATCTCCCAAGTTCATTCTTTCATTTCATTATGCGTTTCAGACCTTTTCTGAAATTGACCGCCAAATAGTTTTTTGCAGTCTCAAATAGACATTGTTTTAGTGCTCGCCAGCTGACAAATAATAAGAATCACACAGTTTAAACCGTTTCTGAGGAAGAATTACACAATACATTATTTAATAAAATCATTGTAATTAATGGTTAAAAAATACAAATGTATATTTCTTGCCTGTTCAGTACAATTCGTTTACAGGACTACCTAGTGCCTAAACGTTACTTGAATGCATGGACGTAGTTTTGATTTCATAAGTGGGGGGGACACAACCTGGGGTGGCGAACTGTTGAGCGGGGGGGGGGGGGGGGGGGGGGGGGTTGAATGAAAATTGTTGAGCGCTGTGAACAAAAATTGTTGAGCGGGGGGGGGGGGGGGGGGGGGGGGGGGGGAGCTCGGAGCTGCATGATCCTAGTGCTAGATTTGTCGCTATTTGGATATTGTTTTTTTAACCGTTAAAAAGTGGGGGGGACATGACTTCGTCGCTACTTAAATATTTGGTTTTAACTGTAAAAACTGGGGGGGACCAAAACCGGCTTTTGAAAAAGTGGGGGGGACATGTCCCCCCCCGTCCCCCCCCAAAACTACGTCCGTGCTTGAATGGTGTTGCTCCCCTCTAGTGATTAGAATAGGCATTACGTTTTACACTATGGAGACGGCGGAAGGACGTGATATATTAGGTACCAAATAGTCTTTCCTGCAGAAGGCATTTCTCAAGATTTCTTTTCTAGAAGAATGGTGATATCATGATATTTTCCTCTAGAACATGTAAAGAGTGGCACCTTCTCTTGAGAAGAATTAGTTGACAAAAGTCCCACAGAGTATTTACCAAACCAGAGTTATAATTTAGCTCTAAATATTTGACAAACATATAGCTAGGGCATGTACACTACAGCCCCCTAGTGATCACTAGTGTGTTCTCACTGCACAGATGGGTAAATTGACAAATATGTCAACTTCACTTATTTAAAACACACACCTTTCAATTCTTCATTTGTACAAACTGCTTTGTCTTTTCTGCAAAGCTGGCCAGTAATATTAGTCATAACAGACAGAAATATTATTAGAGATCTACGAGAAATTGAACTTTTGATTTTGAACTCCAGCTATTCAATCTCCGTTTCCACGTTTTTGCTCTGCAGATCCTTGTACTGTCTGTATCATTCAAGGGTTCTTGCACATTCTTGCTTTTGCACACTAATGAGTCAGTGTAGCTCAATACACAAGTCACCCCATGTGTAATGCTGCCTGGCTCCAGCAGTAGTTGGTTCATCTACTTGAGAGACCAAACTTTATGCAAATTTCACCGCCGATTGTATCACCTTTACATTAGTCCTCATGCACTGACCTTGTACCAAAGGCATGCAGATCCTGGATCCACATGGGTAAGAAGAGGCACCTCCAGTTATAGCCTACATTAAAGAGAGGCCCTGACACGCAAGGTCATTACTACTGCTTCAGTGATTCAAGGGGTGGTAGGTGAGCACCAGTTTTTAGCTGTATAAAATATCAAGGCACATTGTCATAATCCAAAAGAAACAGTAAAGGCAATCAACACTTAAGCTGAGAGAACACCTGTCACTTTGTATTATATTTTTAGATGCAAAGCATCTCATGAATCTGGCTCATAACTCCCATGATATCTCATATTTAGTGTCATTGTTG
Organism: Brachyhypopomus gauderio; assembly: GCF_052324685.1. NCBI lineage: Eukaryota > Metazoa > Chordata > Actinopteri > Gymnotiformes > Hypopomidae > Brachyhypopomus > Brachyhypopomus gauderio. The sequence goes on from NC_135214.1 coordinate 16,143,486, forward strand.
CATTTTGAATTGCTTTGCAGCCAAGATTACCTAGAGTCATTGAGATAGCATCTGCAATTCAATATGATAATTAACAGTTAGATATTGGAATTTTCTGTTTCTTTCTTTAGATATCCTGTGAAGCAGTGAAGATATGTTGCATATGCATATGCGTGTACATGACCAGCTATTTTTGGCAGCAGCAAACAAATTGCTTTTTGCTGTTATTATTAACGGACAACATAGGAGACCCAAATTCAACTGTCTCTCAATTATGGAAGGTTCATTTGCTCTTATGGGGGATCCCCCAAACCCCTGTTCATTTCAAACCACATCTGCATTCTGGTTCTCTCCTCCCTCTCTCTCTCTCTCTCTCTCTCTCACTCTCTCTTTCTTTGTCTCACTTGCTCTCTGTCTCTCTCTCTTTGTTTTCCTGTGGGCTACCACTGTACATAATCAGATAAGATCAGTCCATCTTTTTCACACCCTACTGAGGCCAGTCTTTCAGTCATCATTACTGAGGACAGACAGAGAGGAGGAGAATCTACCCCAGTACAAATCCTGAAGCTTCATCCCACACACCTTTTTTCAGCCCCAGAAGCTTCAGGCTGAAAATGCACCATTGAAGGAAACATATTTTGTCTAATACGATTCCTTATACCAAACACTTGACTGGTGCTTATGTCCAATGTCCACAATAGGATGTGCATATCGGGTTAGGACACAGACACAGGCCTGCAAGTTCTCCAGCTAGGGGGTATTTTCTGCCCCCTCAGATCCACGCAGAGTGTGTGTGTGTGTGTGTGTGTGTGTGTGTGTGTGTGTTATGGGGAGGGTAATCACTGAGTTTGAAAAGAATGTATTAGCTTGTGATGTAGGGTTTTCATTTGTAATTAGGAAGCACAAGCTAAGATCTAATTTGGCTCTGTCTGTACTGTTGAAAGAAAGAGATATCCATGATCCTGAAGAGAAGTCTCACGTTATTAAAAACAATAAGGGCCTGGTTAAACTGGCTGTTGACTTGAACACAAGACAGAGAAATCAGAAACTCAGGCACAACCAGCATACCATCTCTGAGCTGACCAGTCCTGACAGGTGTCCAGAGCCACACAGAAATAACCAAATAACGGTGACCAACGTCTTCTTAGATTTATGATTGTGATCATAATTTCTAACCTTTCCAACAGTAGTGACCTTTTGTCATGTAATCAAATTAAGAGCTCTATAAAAGTACTACAAGTTCTAGCATCTTATGCATTCTACACATCCTCACGTTTCTTACAGGGCCAGTTGATTGTGAATTTAATTATAATAAGAAATACAGCCCCATCTTCCAATGGGTTCATTTGATGATATTCCAAACATGTATAATTATAGTCTGTAAAGCTGCAAACCAAAGCTGTGTGGGTTTCAGGTCGCCCACAGAATGTTTTGCTAGTGCATGGCCGTGTTGAGGGGCATGGCGGCCCTGGCTGGATGATTAGTTTGATTCTGAAGGCACTCTGCGATGTTAAAGTCAGTTTCCTGGATTCCCTAAAATGTTGAGGTAACTCATGCACTGATGACGTTAGTGACCTAACACAGATCTGAGCTTGTTTCTATTGTTGGGTAACACCAAAGTAATGCTGATCGATTTTTCTTCCTAGACTAATGCATCTGATCCAGTCCAGCAAGAACCATGGTCCATTATAGAAACTGTCTCATAATAAGCCGAACTGTTTCTCCTCTCCTCAAACGCGACAGACAGACACGTGCTCTCTTGAAAAGGTGGAACACAGAGAGGGCCGTTCTCCTTCATGAACTTGGTGCAGGAGACCAACAGGAGTCTTTAAATAGCACCATGCTACATTAGAGAGAGTACAAACATATTCTCTGGGATTGTAAAGATGAAAGACTGTTGTGAAGCAGCAGTTTGAAGCTCTTTATCTGATGGAGAGATAATGCATCTATCAGACATGAAAGAGCTCTGCTCAACGTGAGCCAGAGGAGACTTACTCAATCCTCCCGATGTCAGCATCCCACTGGCGAGTTTCCTCCGTCTACTACATGTTTGTTTCTTGTCAGTTGAAAGTGCATGAGAATGAAGAGCAGTGCGATATTTCACTGAACCATCCATTTGAGTACATGCTGCTTTCCTAAACCTGTTTGTGCAGAGCTTCTGTCAAAATAAATAAACTGGCAGCATCATCTGTTTTCTTATCTATTCTTATTGCTGTTTCCTTTGTCTTTCTGATTGCTCTGTGCCGGAGGGGACAGGTGGCACCCCCTGCTGGCTCAATCAGCAACAGGACAAAAGACACATACATGTGAATCTTGCTGTTATTTTGAATGGGAGTTAAACTGAGGAGCCCCCTCCTTCCTATCCAGCATTAATATATTGAGGGATTACAGTACACTATTACAGTATTTCTGCCCCCTCCATATGTAAATAAACAAATAAATGAATAAATAAATAAAACACAAAATTAGGTTTAGTTGTTTTGAAGAGGGAATGGTTATTATAGTGAAAGGCGTTGCATCTCTGTCTGCCTTTATTTGTTTGTTTACTTTCTTTTATTCTCTTTTTCTGACATAATCAGAAATCACTGATGTGCTCTGACCAAGGTGAGAGGAATGAGTGTGAGATTGGTCTGGTATCTGCATATATAAATATACGTATATCATTTACTAATTTTAAGACCAGTTTTTATATCATACTCCACTCATGACAGGCTTCGCTCACACAGTGTCAGAGCAGACATTCAAACATCGTGAATCAAAGTGATCACATTCCTAAGGACTTCATTCATTAAGAGACATGCGACAATCCTGGCTAATCCCTGACTGTGGGTTGTGCATTATAGATTCAGGGTAGGGGAACCATGTCATATTAATCTTCACAAAGGCAGCTCGTATCTACACAATATTCGGTAGTGTCCACCCAGTTTGTCTTCCATCACTGGTCCATTTCTGGCTACAGGACAACTGACAGCTGCATAATATTTATGTGGTGGACCATCATCAACACAGAAGTTATGTTATGGCTCTATCAGGTTCAGGAGTGCTTTCCACCTGCTGGGTGGAGTCTAGTCTGCCACCAGAAAGCTCTTAACATGAATTTACAATAAGAATCTATAAATGGTTTAAGAATGGTTAAAAATTGCTAAATACACAGCTCACACTCATCTATACTGTGACACCTCTGACCTTGCTGGTTATTGGCTTTTGCATCAGTTAGAATTTTACGTGCGCTTTAAAAAAAGCACAATTCCAGTGAAAAAAACGCATATGTTATACTCAACACCTTGCAAAACACACAAACACACGTAGACATACACGCCCCATTAAACACATTACACCACACATATGCTGAAGGTATGAATGAAACAGAATTCTTGGAGGTAAAAAACAGTTCTTGGTGTGCTGTTGGTGGTGCAGCTACAGATTCATCCAGAATTGTGAGTTCTGGAATGATGCTGAAAATATTTCACATTCATAATTAAACCATTAGAACTAGTGAGAGAGAGAGAGAGAGAGAGAGAGAGAGAGAGAGAGAGGGAGAGAGAAAGAGAGAGAGAGAGAGAGAGAGAGAGAGGGAGAGAGAGAGAGAGAGAGAGATAGGAGTGTTTCTGAGCAAGGGGAAATCTGCAAGAGAAGTCCTCTGTGTCTCAGAGTGTGCTAAATTAATATTAATGATTCAATTTTCAGAGTAATGATCTCTCTCCCTCTCTCTTATTTTATGCTACATAAGCATTAGTCTTTAGTACTAACACAGTGTTAGTGTTCCCTGTAAGGCATGCTATGTGATTTATCCTGCCAGGCTGTCTGGTATTTGTGTGTGTAGGTGGGTGGGAGGTTAGGTGGGAGTGTGGAGTCAGGTACATGACTGCTCCTTACTTTCTAACCTGTCCTACATGTATTATATTACACGATACAATAGTATCATTAGTATCATTATTGTGTGCGCGCAACTTGCCCTCCAGTAGCGCAATTCCGTGCGCTCCACAAGATTGGGTGAGCAACTGGGGCTTGTCATAACTGGCAAAGAGCGGAGACTGTAGCGTGTAAACCACAACAGCAGCCTACAAGGGCAGATATATTTCCAGCTTATGTCATAACTACAGACTGGTAGAGGTATCAGTTCATTCTCTAGCTGGGCAGCAGTCCAGATGCTGAAACATGAATCAAACAGTCGGAGTATCTAATAAGTGTCGCCGTTCCTCAGCCGACACTAAGGTATGTAATATTTTTTTACTATAGCCTACGTCCATGCTGATACGACTACTTAGAAATTGTACAAAATCTGCAAATGCCGTTGACGAACTGTAACGATTTCGGCACCATTTCTTTCAACGCAAGATTCAACATACGAGAGCCACAACCAAGAAATTAGTGAGAACGAAGTTTTAGCGAGAAAAGTTTACGAAGTGACAGGATGCTGTATTAATTAATGCGCGAGGTCTTCACATTTGAAATGCAAATAAGTTTTAGATCAAATCATGCAGATTCGACCAAGCTTCGAGTATAACCGATGATAACCCGGACTACATGTTTTCATCAATTCGTGTAATTACAGGATTCTTCTTTCGCACGATCGAACTTTGTACGAAACTTGGTTCCGGTTAAAGAGCGAGTGGTTTCTGTCGTACGAGCAATAGGCACGCACTTTTTAAAATGAGATTTTTAAATTAGAGATTTTAAAATGTACCCATCATCCGCTGAGTCATGAAGTCATTCAAAGAATAGCGCGGCTTGGAAGCAATTTACGGACCTGTGTTCCAAAGGATCCACTTTTTTATATTAATGCTGCATGTCTTCTGTTATTTGTTAACAGCACATTAGCCAGTCTACATTTAACTGAGCTCTAAAACGAGCGTGGCCACTGAAGTTCGTTGCAACTATGCATGATATTATTCAATTTAAGAACTGACAAAATCGTTTTGATTTCAGAAACAGTTTTAGACTAAAGTGTAATAAAATTCTTGACAAAAATAGATCTGTGGCTTCCACAGGGTAGATACCATATGGTATAGAAAAACATGTTTTTGAGAGCTATTGAGTTATTACACACAACCACTCAGATCCCGAGAGCATTTCAATTCACAATATTAAATGCATTGTAAAACATACTTTAACCTTTACTGATCTTCAGATATTATGCTCACACAACAGGTACTGTTTCTGATATCATGAGACACTTGAGGCGCAATGAACCCATATTTAAGGTAGCCAAGTTAATTCGTTTTTAAATATAAATATAACTTTATTTACAGCGCTGCAAACATAATGCCCGCAGGATGGCAGTTACGAGACTTTATGGTTGTTTGACCATATGTATGATATCTCACCTCTATTGTGGTTAGAATTTCAAACATCTGTTTACGACAGGTTTGAATCTAACGCATCTCCATACCCTCTTTATTCAAATGATTTGGTGCTCCATAATGCATTTGCTTTGCGCGGCTGTTTAAAATGTATAAGATTAGCACTTTGATTGGTTGAGAGAATACCAATTATTTTAAAACAAAAACCATACTAATTGGCCCACTTAAGGACATCTTAAACATCTTCTAGGGTTAGATTTAGGGTTAGAGTTAGGTTAGGTTAGGGTTAGGGTTGGTTAGGGTTAGGGTTAGGTTAGGATTAGGGTTAGGGTTAGGGTTCAACATAAACTTTGGCGCGTTGCATTTAGCAGTGTCTGCACCGTGTAACATTTGGGTGTAATGAAAGCACAAGTAGCCTAAAAGATAACTTAGAATCTTCTGGCAAAGATTTTTAGTTTTTAATTAAAGTTATAGACAGAATCAAGACGTGTGAAAGTTTTTAATTGCAGTTTAATAGTCTGTCCACTCATCTGACATGATAGTCACAGAAGCTGCTATCTATTACCGTAAATCCGAAATTGAATGCCATGTGACATTTAAAAATATAGGCAACATGAAATAGAGAATGTGTTGACACTGGCTCTAGTGAGGAAAAACCTTCACAACACATCCACAAGGAGGCAAGAGATTTGAAGTATAGACCGTATGTAAAGTCTACAGTTCGAAAGCACCAACTTTCACAGCATCTGTTTCAATGGTAACCGTAACAACAAGTAATTTGGTGATTTTGTACCCTAAATCAGTACAAATATACAAAATAAGTATTAAATTGCCGTTGAACAGTAAACAGCCGTTAACTGTAATCAAAATGTAAGCTTGGGTAATATTAGTCAGTAAGTAACTACGGACTAGCATACAATATGTAAGTCTTAGGCCTGGTTAAACCTGAAGGGTGGGACTAGTACAACTCGTTATACCTACCATATTGAGCATTCTGTTAATATTTCACAGACTGGACTGCCTCTGTCTAATGATGTCCCTGGATATATGGAGAACTGATATCACAGATCTCATGACATCATGAAATGAATGAAAAGTCACATTTACACCCAAAAGTCTAATATTCTGCTGGCATACAGTGATAGGGAAACTAGAATACACTAATTGGATTCTGCTACTGTCCTCCATTCTGAAGAGTCTTCTGCCTGTGCCTTTCTCTTCAAGCTTTGTTGCTGCACTTGTAGGCTTTGGTTGAGTGAAGGATCTAGGCTCAGAGTGCACTTAGATAACCAACAGAGGTCAATTAAGACACCATTCAGAGACACTAGTCCTATATCTTGGAGCAATTAGCACGTTACACTTGATATATGAATCATTACTGCATTAAACTAGTTTAACTAATTTAATGCTAGTTGAAGAAAATCCAGATGAAATAAATGGGGGCACTTGGGGATATGAACCTATTATTGATTCAAGATAAGTGTAACACAGTAGGAGTTAACCTTGACAAAGCTGGAAAATATTTAAATTGGTATCAGCTACAAGCACAAACGCTCAGGTCTGACATATCTAAATCAAACTACCTCACGTAAATTTCCTCATGTTCATAATGCGGAGCGAGAAGAAGGCGGATGCATTCATTGAAACAAGCAAGATTTATTAGAACAATCCAGGTATTTAAGGAAACAGAAAGAGACAGAAATCCAAAACAAACAGACATGATAAACGGGAAGAAAAAACACAAAGTGCTTGAACAACCGAGTCTAGGGCAAACAATTAAGAGGCTTAAAGAATTTACACTACAGAGACTTAAACATATGAACAGCAAAGTAAAACATAAAACAGTTTTAATGAATATACTGACTAACAAAGGGAGAAACTAGGAACAGGTTAGAACAATAATAAAGGGTAGAAAACTAAACTAATGGCAGAACTATTGAAACCAATACAAGGAAACACATGGAAAAGAAAACCAGGATGTAAAGCAAAATAAACACCAAGCAGGGTAACTAAGGAAACAGATCCCAGGCAGGGGCCCACAGAGACCATTTTTATGCAGATTTGTGAATATTACAGTTATTAGGATTGAGTTTATTTTTGAGTGACAACAAATTTGACCAGATGAAGTTTTACAGGTTACAAAATTCATTTTTACTCTACAAGCAAGACATGTATAATGTATTTTCTTGCAGAACTTCTATAGAAACAGGACTGAAGTTTAATAAAGCATGCTCAGCCCTTCAACACTGATCTAATATAGCATTTGTGCTTTATCTTTGAAAGCACAATAAAATATGGAACTTACTTGTGAGGACCTTTCAACAACTGAGGTGTTTACGGTTGTGGGGAGATGGAGCCCAACTTGGTGATATTCTTCCTCAAACACAGTTTGAAGCCCCTGCACCAGATAGATGCTGATGAGAACGATGGTTTAGCTGATGAATAACAGAAGGTTAAACGTGGAGAGCGAGGGACTGCAGGTGCACTGACAGGATGGCAGCAGGCAGAGTGGCAGCTCTGGATTCATCTACACGTGCAGGCACGTGGGGAGATGGAGCTCTCTGGGAACGCAGACCAAAGAATAAACGTGTGTGTGTCACGATGAGCGATGCACTCATGTGCCTTCGTTGTTTTAAAATAGAACAGACCCGCTTCCTCTACATGTGTCTGTGTGTTTAAATGTTCATAGCCACATGCCTGTGGCATTAGAGAAACACACACACACACACACACACACACACACACACACACGCGTATGCACTACCCGCCCACACACCCTTGTGCTCAAACTCTCTTGGAAGTTGCTGTGTGTCTTTAGGGGGTGTGCACTGGTTTAATGATGTATTCAGATATGAAGAATAAAAATAGCGTCTTAGAACTCTGATGAATTGCGCTATTAATATTTGATATGTTACTTCACCTCTAATACTTCTTCATGGAGTTAACTCCTAAAATTAGTTCTTTGGTTCATTGCATCATTTTAGATGTTTTATTAAAGACTATTTCAACAGACGAATGCCATATTCTGCATACGTAGTTCAATGTAGTGCATTTGTAGCATGCAGAGATAATTCTATTTTACTTCTTAAGATTGACTGATGTTTTTGAGAGTGTGCTAGGTTTGGTTCAGTAGCTAGGCTGTTTGCGGAAAGTGAATGAGCATCTTTCTGAGTTGTGTGATGCCTTGGAAGTTTCAAACAGGTAAGAGGTCTCTCAGACACATTTTGCAGTACTGCTCAGTATAGTTCTCTGAAGGTGGGCACCAACAAACATAAATTGTGACTTTCTTAACTGGAAAGAGCGGAAGCCCTGTTTTCTTGTTTTACACATTCGTTATGTATCCACCACAGGAACTAGCTGCAATATTACTCAAAACGGATGTATATTGTGTAAATACTTTAATGTTGTAGTTGCTAATAAAACCGCCCAAGTCCTAAGTCTGATTTTTCCACTATGTTCTGCCTTTTACCAGTTCTTCTAAATATGACATGTTATTGATCACATCTGCCTAGATGAAAAAAGTGCATGTCCAAACTGGGCTGGAGATTTCAGTGAGTTTGGATCCTTTAATAGGTTGAAGTAAAACATTGTTATGTATAATTGTGGCATAATTTGCCTTTTTAAATCATTATTAGTAAGAATGTAATCTTGTTATGAAAGAAAAAAAATTGTTTTAAGAAACCTTGGGATTCTTGCTGGTGAGCCCATCTGTTGAAAATGTCAGGTAAACCGAAGAGTATTGAGACTCACCCAGTGGTTGAGGTGGGGTCAGAAGTGTTTGATGGTATGGAGATTATTCCCCCAGCGGTTGAGGTTGAAGAGTCAGGTGTGTCTGACAGTATGGAGATTCCCCCAGTGGTTGAGGTGGAGGAATCAAGTGTGCCTGAGGGTACAGGATGTGTCTTTGTCACTTGGTGATAGTTTACAATATGATATTTTAAAGGTGTCTTTTTATGGGCATAAGAACTAGCTAAAAGCCTACAGACATAAATTCAGCAGACATGAAAAACAACTATACATTAATTTGGAGTTAATATGTCACTGATTTTAACTCCCTTAATGTGGTTTACATGAGCTTTTCAAAATCTGTTGGCTTGTACCAGTGGTTGTATACCTGAATGAGAATAAAGTGTGTGTAAAGCACATTGTGTAAAGCAGTGGTTTTAGCTGGTAAAATTCTGCTCACACAAAGTGCTTTTAGAGCATCCACACTGAATAAAGTTACACCATTGCAGTTACATCAGTCTACCAGAGGGCATTCTCCCTTATGCAAAACAAAATGTCACCCTTACTACAAACATCTCTTGACCTGAAATGTAAACAAGAAAGACAGAAAAAACCCCAAAACTATGGGCCAGTCTAACGGTGTAGCATTTACAGATGCTCTTTTTTAAATTACAGTATGCCTCCTGTTGAGGAAGATGTTCCTGTACCATGTATGTTCACAGATGTCTACAGTACATATATGTTTAAAACTGTGTGTCTCCTATGTCATACAATGGGTATTATTTTCATTATGACTAATGGTATAGTTGGTCATATTTTGCCTGTTTTGGAACAAACATTCTGCCTGTTTTTTATGCCTTGTCAGATTCAGAATTTCCCACTTGTGCTGTCAGAAGAGATCAGTCCCTCTGCGACAGCTCAGTCTGTCATATTAATATGTGAGAAGTCTACTTTACCCGAGGGTCCACTGAGACATCCATACCAAAGCTCTCGGTAACTCTGGAGGTTTAATTATCTGTAAAAATATTGCTTCACAGTCTTGTGCCAGGTTCTCCAATTCAGAACTTTGAAATGACTTACCTTCTAGTTTAGTTTCTCAGCTTCTCAGGATGAAGAGGTCATGGAACTGGTCCTGATGGTCCTTCAATTTTACATGATGATACCAGGTTCATTTCAGATTCAGACCTCCTAGAGTATAAATGCTGTAATGCAGAAGGAAGTTGAGTATTTCCTTGAATACGGACTTGATAAATCATGTCGGAGTTCTCCCTGTTTGCTGCTGCTACATCATGAAAGCAGTTTTAGACTATATACCAATTCCAACCAAAGTTGATAAATGCACCATTAAATGCAACAATGATTCCCAACGCTTTTCCATTACCTGGGATATATGATTGCATTGATAATGTTTTGTTTGCTTTGTTAGTAAACTAGTCATACTACTGGTAAGTCTTGCTAAGCTCTCGAGCATTGTGTTTTTTAAAAACTGGTCAACTTCCTGCCAAATACAGTGGTGCCATTTGACCTCTGATGCGCTCCTGCCACTTTACAAAAGCTGCCACGCAGTCTTCTTCTTTATTCCCACTATAGTGTAACTGTCACGGAACAGCTCTGGACCCCTCCATTTGGGCATGTGTTTATATCGTCTGTGTCTGGTTATGTCCGTGTATGTATTTCCGTGAGTGCGGTTGTGAGCGTGTTGATTGGTCTCACCTGTGGCTCGTCTCGTGATCACTTGGGGCTTATGTCGTTTGTCTATTTAATGTGCATTCATGCAACGTCCTGTGCTCGTCTTTGTTTGAATCTTAATGCTACGTACGTGTATCGTTCAGTGTTATGTGTTGCAGTGCGCTATTTGCTGCAACATTATATGTTAATAAAAGTGTAGCCTATGTTGACACGACGCACTCACCTCGTTCTGCCTGCCTCCCCAGCGTTACAGTAACAGATTCAGATGTTTAGATACAAAGAATAAAAATAGATTTTTAGAACTCTGATGAACTGGCCAATTAATATTTTTATTACTTTACCTCCACCACATTTTATTGAGTTAACTCCAGAGCTCATAAAATTAGTTCTTTGTTTCATTACCTCATTTGAGATATTTCATTAAAGACTGCTTCAGCAAAGGGATGGTATTCTCTCTGTTTATAGTCCTTAGTCCTTATAGTGAATATTTATTCTGTAGATATTGTTGAGAGCATGTTATTGACTTTGAACCTGTGAAAGAGACGTTATGCCAATCAACCTCACACAGCTCATCAAATGCCTCACTCGTCAAGACTATCCTTTAGCCCAGACGAATGCAGTTACAGTGTGACACTGATTACAGCACATGATTATGCCATTGCGAGTTTATGATTATAAAATGGCATGATTGTACAATTAGGACAAGCTGCAAGCAGAGCGACTGTGAGTGGGTATGGCGCCGGAGGGGCTGTCGCTGACACCGAGGTACCGAGGTATCTCCACAGAGAGACTCTCGGGGACAAAGCCTGCAGAGTACGAGCTTTGGCCTCTTTTCCACTGTATGCTCTCCTCATATTTATTGCACCAGAGTCATCTCCTGAGACTACATACAAAATGCTGTAGCAAAAAAAAGAAACACCTGAGAGAGAGAGAGAGAGAGAGAAAGAGAGCAAGAAACAGGGAAAGCGAGTAACCTGTTCTGTTTTGTGTAATTTCCCAAGCATCACTGCTATGATTCGTAAAGGTGTAAAGGGAAGGGAATGGTTGAATAAATGGATTGATAAGGCAAAACTCGCTGCAGTGGCCACTAAGCCAATCCAAGGACATGGACGTGTGTTGGCTGGCAGGCAGGCCTGTGCCAATCAGTGTAAAGCGATGGTCTCTTTAAATGCATGTCCCTGCATGCAAGGCTCCCAAGGTTAACCTTGGTGCTAACGTCCCACTTTGTCTCTGTCTTCTATTCATTCCCCAGTATTTTTCCAATTCCTCATATTCTTTCCATCGCATGTTTCAATGGCATGAAGTTCGATTTCCACTGTTGTTACTAACACAAGATCTGGTTGGTTCACATTTTCTTATTTATGTGTCTGGATCTAGAGGGCCCACAAAGTCACTCGAGCTTTGTTCTTCTCCACTCTCTGAGACTCCTATTTGGATTTGGGCATGTCCATTTTGTTTGTTTTGGAGGATTTATTGAACCAACTGAGAAAACCAGGGCCATTATTTATCATCATGTCATTATTTGACTTAAACTTGTTTACCTTTAAAATTGTTGTAGGCCAAAACTTGCAATACATATTAAGAAGGTCACGGAGCGAGTTGAGAGCAGGATACCAAGGCGTGAGCGGCTCACAGAACGACGTTTATTTAACGTACAACAATAGTGTGTTAATGCTAGACAGAGAAAGACAAACACTAAACGCCACGTCACGTAATGAAACGACAAATGACAACGAACACAGACGAGACACACACCCAAATATACATACAGTAGTAACCATACACTGATGAACGTACACACACAGACACGCCCGGAGGGAAATTGGAAATGCTATCACTTTGAATTTAATTACACTAAAAATAGAACATTTCTAGATTAAAAGCTGTGTGTGTGTGTGTGTGTGTGTGTGTGTGTGTGTGTGTGTGATGAAGCATCATTCAGTGCTGGCTCATCTGATGGTGACTCTGCTCAGCGGGTAAATGGAGCTGGGGCCGTGTGCACAGGCTACCTAGCATGCACCACTGCACGCCGACCTCTGACCTGTGACCTGTCCTTCCCTTCTGTTCTCACTTCAGACATCTAACATTATACTGTGGTGTGTGTGTGTGTGTGTGTGTGTGTGTGTATGTGAGTGTGTGTGTATGTGACATTGTGAGCGTGTGTTTGCCTAAGAACACGTGTATATGTGTGTGTGTGTACAGTATATGTGTTTGTCTGTGGTGACAGAAACACTGGAGACAAGTATTATTTTTTTCAGCAGATTCACCAGCCAGCCACATAAGGGAAACACTCTCTGTATCACTTTGCATGACAAGTGTGCAGGTATACTCTGGTATCTATGATTTCCCAGGCCCGTAGCCACTTATAACAGTGTTGCCAACTCTCACGCAATGAGCGTAAGACACACGCATTTGACCGTTTTCACGTGCTCACACGCCATACATCCGATTTCTCATGCTGAAAAAAAATCTAGTTTATTTATCTCCGATCTACATCTATGATTCAATGAGTTACTAGTTCGCTCTGGCGCCAGCCACTGGCGATAGATCTCTTTAGGCGCAGCATAGAGGAAACATATAAGACATAACCCCCCCCCCCCCCCCCCCCGCCCCCAAATCAAATCTCAATCCTAGTGATTTTTAAAAGTTGGCAACCTTGCTTATAATGAATAAAATATGTGTAAATTAAAAGGTTTGAAGTGCGCTCATGTATTTAGAGGGCAATGGAGTAGAGAGCCAAATGAAGTCCACTTTTGGGGGAAAAAGATCCCCCCCGTCACAATGCTGGCTACGGGCCTGTTTCCAGTAACAAAAATGTGGAAAAGAGATTACTTAACTCACAGAAAGTCATTATATCAATGACATAATTTCAATTAAAATGACATTACATTGATCAGACATACTGTAATGAAATTACTAATGTTCTAAATTATTAACAGTTCAGTAGGAAATGACTTTGATGATTTTAATGGAATATCTACATAATCATTCAAAAGCCCATTTTAACCTTCCGTCACTCCTATTATCCCATGCAACATTGTGTTAATCCAAGTTTACCAGATGAACATGCTAATTGCTCATTAGAAAAACCTGTTACGATGCATGAACACATATGAGAACCACTATGCTGATGCTATGCTAGGAGAAGCAAAAAATACACACCTATCTGAGATACTGTCCTAGAGGACTAAAGGTGAAAGCTCAGCAGTATTCTGAAATACCTTGGTGATAGTATGTTCATCAGATAACCACCCTCAACCAGCGATACCTATTAATTTAACCTTGGAATATACATAGTCAATTTGTTTTCATTGCCAAAATAGAATAGTTCAGAAAAAAAAATGTCCTCTTCCCATGAAAGGCCCAGTAACTGGACTACAATGGTTTTTACAGGGGAGTTCACAAGAGGCCTCACCTCACCCACATACAGACCCATATGGACAGTGAGTACTGTAAATCACATTCACTGAGCTTCATGTAATAGTCCCTTTGATGGTAATGTGAGTTTTTTCCTTTTTGTTCAAAAGACTGAAAATCTTATACAACAGTCTGTACAACACTCTTTACAGAGCAGGGCAAGCCAGCTCTTACCAGGGCAGCAAGAGACATGAGAGTCTCGGTTGCACGACTGGCCAAGAGGAGAGGAGAGTCCACTCAGAGAAACAGATGCCTCACTGGCAGCTTGAACTGGCAGCTTCAGTAAATGGTTTATAGTGAAAATAATAGTGAAAACACATAGTCTCAACACATACGGTGAACACCATTCTCACCATAAACAGTGTAAACACCACTCTCAGCACATACAGTGTAAACACCATTCTCACCATATGCAGTGTAAGCACTACTCTCAGCACATACAGTGTAAACACCACTCCCACCATATACAGCGTAAACACCACTCTCAGCACATACAGTGAAAACACCACTCCCACCATATACAGTGTAAACACCACTCTCAGCACATACAGTGAAAACACCACTCCCACCATATACAGTGAAAACACCACTCCCACCATATGCAGTGTAAACTCCACTCTCAGCACATACAGTGAAAACACCACTCCCACCATATACAGTGTAAACACCACTCTCAGCACATACAGTGAAAACACCACTCCCACCATATACAGTGAAAACACCACTCCCACCATATACAGCGTAAACACCACTCTCAGCACATACAGTGAAAACACCACTCCCACCATATACAGTGTAAACACCACTCCCACCATATACAGTGTAAACACCACTCTCAGCACATACAGTAAAAGCACCACTCCCACCATACAGTATAAACATCACTCTCACCATATAGTGTAAACACCATTCTCACCATTTAGTGTAAACACCACTCTCAGCACCTCTGGACAGGGCTGTGGAGCCAACTTCATCTTGCCAAGCCAAATTGTGGGAGGGGCTTCTGGAAGCTCCAACAGATAAAATGGTACAAAAAAAATAGATAAAATCTTATATCTAAAAGGCCAACATCATTGTCTGCCTGCAAGTTCATAATAAATTATTATCAATAGCTAAGAAGACGATCACCCAAACAAATAGACATGGGCTATAAGAGCCAGAATGCCAAAGGCTTGTTGTGCTGGAAAGGCTGCAAATGACAGACTCTTTGACTAAACAAAGTCTGAATGACAATTATTATTTCAAATTAATATTATTTCCAAGCTTGTCATTGTTTTAACTATAATTTCTATTTATTTGTTGTCTCATTTGATGAATGAAAGTAGGAGTCATAGCAAATTGTGACTCCAAACCTTTGACTAGTAAAGTAAATGTACAGAAAGACAAATGTTATTTGGTGAAATATTTTAGAAAAATATGTATATGAAAGTTGCTTTGGCCTCATTTTTTACTGTATGACATTCTGGAATTAAAGGTTGTCATTTTGAAAAACACAACAGTGGATGTAATCTGGCTGTTTTCAAAATCTAATTTATTTTATCAATGAGAAAGCTATAGTCAGTTATATACAATATACGAGTTAGTGAAGATGATCAAATGTGATACATAAAATGTGTGTGTGTGTGTGTGTGTGTGTTTGTGCACATGTTTCTGATCTGAGATAGACTAAGTACCATTTTCTGCTTTTCTCTTGTTCACTTGGGGACATTTTGAAGAAAAAACATGTTAGCAGTCATTACTTTATATTGTATGTATTCATGACATGATAAGGTGAAGGTGCTACAGATCTATTTATAGCAAAGTGCTGCTCTCTAGTGGTGGAGTCAGGGTCACACAGCTAGATGAGCGATCAGTTTAAGTACAGAGTAAAACACCTGAGGGCAGTACGCCACTGCGTAATGAAATAATGTAGCAGTATCCCCCAAGGGAAGAAGAATGCATGACACACACAATCACACATAATCACTTCAAGGCAGACACTTAGGTTCAAGGACAGGTGATAAATACACACTACTCTTGGAATGAATTAGTTAAGGAGTGACCACTAAACAGCACTACCTTCAGATAGCCTACCGCGGCTGTAGTGTACCGCGGCTGTAGTGTTCTGTGATTGGGTAGATGCTAAGACTGTCCTCTCTGTCTCTCTGTCTGTCTTATTCTCTTTGTTTGCCACTGTATTCTCTCCCTCTCTCTCTCTCTCTCTCTGCCTCTCAGTGACAATGTGTTATGTGCAAATCTAATAGGTGATATTACTATTTGTGAGTACCTTTACTTACTGAACATACACATTTTAACAATGATCACTCATTACTCCTTTCTTGCTTGTTCACTCTAACTCGGGTGTGTATGTGCTGACCTTGGCACAAACAGTGACTGCACTGTTTACTATTGCCTCAGAGTGTGCTTGTATGTTTGTTTGTGCACACATGTAGGAGTGGGCTTGTGTGTTTGTGAGCATCACTAGGTTGAAGTAACTGACTTCAATAAACCCAACAAGGCCTCAGGATCCTACAAACACACAAAAAGAGTGAGAGAGTTACAGGGGAAGAGACAGTAATAAAATAAGAAATCCACTGTAATAAAACAGGGATCTCTCTCTGTGCATCTCTCTTTCTCTTTGTCTCTCTCTCTCTCCCTCAAATAAAAAATATGAGCAAAGCACGCTGTCTGGCTGCTGAGTGTAAATATGTAAGCATTCATGAGAAGGTTTCATGGGTTTATATCCCCTGGGCCGGCAGTCCTGATGTTACATACAGTTAAAGTTATATGTTCTTCCTCTTGCTCCTTTCGTGTAAGCCATAGTTAAGGTTTGTGCACTACAAAGATGGATGGCCCGTAGCTAACCTTTCTTGTTGAAGGGATTTATGTGGGGAGGAGGGTGTCAGCGCATGCCTGTGTGTGTTTACATTTCATGTGATTCTGGTTTTCAGTTTCTGCTTTTGAGTTAGTCTAATTGAATCCCTGTCCTTGGCAGAAAGGCATATTCACTCACAAGCAAAAATCTCCAGGCAGCCCAGTGTGATAAAACCTGCTGATTACATCTCCTGAAACACTCCTAGTAATTCACACTCACTAAGCTACACTGGATGTTACATTGTTTGCAGTAGAGTTAAACAAAACCTGTTCTACAACAGCACAGTTGGGGATAACTGTCATTACAAATACCTTTGGCTGGATTATGATGTGTTTTTTTTTGTATTATAAGGATTATGAATTATCTTGGGACACCACAGAGAGAGAAAGCGAGAGAGAGAAAGAGAGAAAGAAATAATGTGTGTGTGTGTGTGTGTGTGTGTGTGTGTGTGTGTGTGTGTGTGTGTGTGTGTGTGTGTGTGTGTGTGTGTCTGTGTGTGTGTGTGTGTGTGTGTGGAGAGGAACTTAAAAAGGATTTAAAAATTTATCAGAAAAAGACACATTTGTGATGGAGTGACTGTGCTCTGTGGTCTGTGCTCTATGGTCTGTGGTCTGTGGTCTGTGCTCTATGGTCTGTGCTCTGTGCTCTATTGTGGTCTATGGTCTGTGCTCTGTGCTTTATGGTCTGTGCTCTGTGGTCTGCGTACTCATCTTTGCATCTTCTGAATGGAAGCCATGCATGCTTTTAATTTCCATCTTGCACGTTGCTGTTGGCACCATAAGCAAGACACCGCTGGGGCAGGAAACGACTTGCATCATTTAAGCTTGAAAAGAAAGAGAGATTCTAAAGTAATGCACATTTACAAGTAGCACGTTGCCAAGAAATTTCACCATGTGTTCGACAAAGATATTATGAGCACTAATGTGAGTGTGAGGGCCTTGTAAAAGATATTCATCACTCTCTAATAGAGACACCAGCTGATGAGACTGCAGTGTCCCACAGTTGCACTCTGATTATGCAGGTTTTGTATAATAAACACATTTGGAATTAAGCAGCAGCCTGTTCAAATGAAAGAGCACAGAGTAATCAGAGGCTTCCTCTATACACCCAGTCTCCAAGCTTCGTTTTAACCCGGCGACACACGGATATAAGATTCTAACTGACTTATGTCTGCTGAGGCAATAGGGCAGCAGCAATGTTGATGTTATTTGATACCTGACCTGCTGAGGAACTGGCTGGGAATAGTGTGATTCTTTTATGTATGGACTTTTATGGATGACAGGAAGTCAAAAGCAGCTGGTTTTGCATGCCTGTGTTTTAGACATAGAAGCAAAATCATATTTACAAAATTGTATTCTGTGAAATTAATAGGATTTTTAAAAGATGATGGTCGTTAAAGTAATGCTACAGTGTCATAAAGAGCCATCAGATTCAAGGCTGCTCGGTTCAGGACCATGGCTAGCTCCCATCAGGAGCTGCTGTAACATGTAAGCAGGTCCCATTACTTTAAACGCTCTCTCTGAAGCCAGACGGCCGGCTGCTGTGAATTGACTAAGGGACGGCTCTGGGATCCTGTGCAAGCCCAGCAGCCTCTTTGATGTTTTGGTGACAGGAGACATTAAAGTGAAAATAAAAACACACCATTCAGCTGCCTCCTCTCGCCACACCAGCACACTGCTGCCTGAGCTTGATCTTGGGTGTGCGTGTGTGTGTGTGTGTGTGTGTGTGTGTGTGTGTGTGTGTGTGTGTGTGTGTGTGTGTGTGTGCGTGTGTGTGTGTGCGTGTGTGTGTGTGTGTGTGTGTGTGTGTGTGTGTGTGTGTGTGTGTGTGTGTGTGAGAAAGAGGAAAGAGTGACAAGTGCAATCATAGATTTGCTGATGAAGGCATTCTGAATGGTCTGCTCTGCTATCCTGATGTCTGTGACCAGAGACAAGGAGGTCATGAAGGGTGAGCCACAGTGTGACTGACAATCACACTGACGAGGTTGCAGAATTTCCCTGTGATGATTTTATTTATGAGGTTGGCTTCCAAACAGCTTTCAGCAAGTTTTATACCCATTTTCCTTCTTCCATCATGTTCTTTCATCATCTTCTTCCATTTCCAGCCATAACTAAAGCCTCTCAGCCCTCTCTTTAGATCTCTCTACAGTTCCTCTTCACCTCCTCTCTCTGTCACACACGTCTCATACCAGCCACATGCTGACTTCAGTGACTATTACACGTCATGCATTAATGATTCAATTGAAACTCGGGCTTACAGAGATGTCATGAGCAAGAGGATGAGTCACAAACTCAAGAGCAGGTTTAGGGACGGACTTTGATACGCTTGTTTGCATCAAACGTGTGCGTCTTTATGTGTGTATATGTGTGGATTTTGAGTGTGTGTTTATATGTGTGGATGTAAACATTTTGAGCACATTTGTGTTATGTCTGGACAAAGTTTTTTTGAGTCTGTGTCTCTGTGTGTAGTTGTGTGAGTTTTGTGTGTGTGTGTGTGTGTGTGTGTGTGTGTGTGTGTGTGTGTGTGTGTGTGTGAGTGAATGTTTCCTGCATTATTTCACAAATGAGTGCGAGAAATACAAACTTTCAAACAATATCATTCTAATATCATTCGACAAGGTATGTTTGTATGTTTGTGTGTATGTGAGGGAGAGAGAAAAGACAGACAGAGACAGAGAAAGAGAGAGACATGGGCTTTGAAGAGTGATGAAGTAATGAGTGCTATTAAAGTAAAATAAGCCCGCAAGACAGCTGAGATTCTGCTGTATTCTCTAACCTTTCTGTTGCCCTGACAACTGTTCACTGGCCCATCTAGTACCTACTAAATAGACACAGACACAAAGAAACAGAACGACACAAAGAGGCACAGTCACACGAGCAGACAAATGACAAGTCCTAAAATAAAAATCAATTCAAATTTAAAAGATTGTAGAGCAAATATATATATATATATAAAATAATGTGCATACAACTTTTAGACAGCATTGCATTCAGGTTATACATTACTCTTGAAAAAAAAAAAGTTATTAGTATTTAAGAGGGCTTTTCTTTATGGTCCAGTAGCCGTAAAGTGTGCAGACTATATGTTGTGCTGTTATAGGATTGTCATTTCTCCAATCCAGAGTTCAAGCATGCAGTGTGGGAGCACCAGGCAGACTGTGGCAGGGAGTGGTACAGAGTGGGAGGAGCATATGGTGGGGGAGGGGCATATTATTGAATGGGAGGGGCATATAATGGTTGGGGGGGGGGGGGGGGTTGTCGAAAGACTCTCAACTCAATTCTATTAAAAAAATTCAATTAAAATCCTGAAAAAGGTCCCGACTGATGGTTTGACTAACACATTTCTTCATGATCTTGTGTGAGTATCATTCCCAGCCCAGCTTTTCTAATGTCATATTAACAATGTACAGGATGACCATCAAAATGCATCTGTGAGCTGGTAAGTCAAAGCTACATCTTATTTAGATGATGCACACACTGTAGTGTTTTTTTCTGCACGTTGGCTGGGGCAAAAAGCAAATCGATTGGTTTTATAACTGACAGGAAAAAGTCTAGACTGAGTTTCCCAAAAGCATGGTAAAACAAAGATCATTTTTAAACAGGAGAGACAGGAGAGGAACAGGAAAGGACTACACTGAACACTGTCTCTGAGAGGACTACACTGAACACTGTCTCTGAGAGGACTACACTGAACACTGTCTCTGAGAGGACTACACTGAACACTGTCTCTGAGAGGACTACACTGAACACTGTCTCTGAGAGGACTACACTGAACACTGTCTCTGAGAGGACTACACTGAACACTGTCTCTGATGATCCTAACACTATGATGCCTTTGGGAAACCCTGATTGGTTTTGTGATTATATAACTGATTATAGTTATATATTATGAAACTATAACTTTACAAAATATCTAGCAGATGTGGTTAAAGACAATAATTAGATGTAGTAAAATCATTTAATAACTTCTCATGAAGTCTCACTAGTCATTTATTTACTGTGTTTCAGGTTTAAAGTAGCCCAACAGACATAATGTGTACAGAGAATGAGAAAAAAATTGGATGTTGCTATATTTATGGACACGCTGTTACACTTCTGCATAACAGTTTATGGCTGAGATCTTGTCATCATGCTGCTTCTCCTCAAAATACTTTTAAAATAGCACTGCTAGGTAAATATGAGATGCTGCAACAGTGAACCTGCCATGAGGCTTCTCTTCTAGCACCATCTAGTCAGAGAATCTGCTCTCTACAACTACAACTGCTCTCTCTCTCTCTCTCTCTCTCTCTCTCTCTGTCTCTCTCTCTCTCTCTCTCTCTCTCTCTCTCTCTCTCTCTCTCTCTACCTTATCCCAAGGGTTGGCTAAAGGGGCTGTGGCCGCCATGTTAAAATTACTGTAGTGTCCAGTGTGGAGGGAGTAATGATGGGTATTGGGGGAGTTATAAAAATAGTGGGTTGGTAAAAAAAAGTAGTGTGAGGGAGAGTAAGACAGTAGAGTGAGGGAGAGTAACACAGTAGAGTGAGGGAGAGTAAGACAGTAGTGTGAGGGACAGTAAGACAGTAGAGAGTAAGACAGTAGAGTGAGGGACAGTAAGACAGTAGAGTGAGGGAGAGTGAGACAGTAGTGTGAAAGACAGTAAGACAGTAGAGTAAGAGAGAGAAGACAGTAGAGTAAGAGAGAGAAGACAGTAGAGTAAGGGAGTGTGAGACAGTAGATTGAGGGAGAGTAAGACAGTAGA
Organism: Brachyhypopomus gauderio; assembly: GCF_052324685.1. Taxonomy (NCBI): domain Eukaryota; kingdom Metazoa; phylum Chordata; class Actinopteri; order Gymnotiformes; family Hypopomidae; genus Brachyhypopomus; species Brachyhypopomus gauderio. Next base: position 16,165,192 of record NC_135214.1, read on the forward strand.
GTGAGGGAGAGTGAGACAGTAGTGTGAGGGACAGTAAGACAGTAGTGTGAGGGACAGTAAGACAGTAGAGTAAGAGAGAGAAGACAGTAGAGTAAGGGAGTGTGAGACAGTAGTGTGAGGAAGAGTAAGACAGTAGAGTGAGGGACAGTTGAGATAAAAACATTAAATGTATTTTATCAAGGGTGCATTCAAACCCAGAGTAGAGTGTAGAAAGGTTGCTTGCTTTATTTAGGAGAGGAGCAGTGTGGGACTGGAGACATGTAAGACTTAAAACTAGATATCTAGATTGTAGATGTTAGGATTGCCCCCCCCCCCCCCCCCCCCCCCCCCCCCCCCCGCCACATTGGTCCCGCCCTTAGAGAGGAGAGGAGAGGAGAACACAGGACAGGAGAGGAGAGGAGAGGAGAGGAGAGGAGAACACAGGACAGGACAGGAGAGGAGAGGAGAGGAGAGGGCAGGAGGAGGGTGGAGAGGAGAGGACAGTAGAGGAGAGGAGAGGCAAGCATGGTTTCTTTCACAAACATTTTACACACACACACACACACACACACACAAACGCACGCACACTCACACACTTACTGATGAAGACCAGTAGAGGTCAGTTGTGAGGGATGAGACTGTTTTGCTGTTGTACAGTAAGTCATGAGTTAGAATTAGAGTGATAGTCCTATAGATGGAGGGCAAAATAACACAGCTGCCCTGCAGGGGGAGAGATAAAAGGATAGAGAGAGAGATAGAGAGACAAAGAAAGAGTAAAAGAGAGCGAAAGAGAGCATGTGTGAGAGTGTGTGTGTGCATCACGAGACAGAGTCATTGCTCAATGTGACAGGCGCTCCCAGCAAGGAGCAAATGCACTGTTTTAACCTTTACCACAGTCAGGACACACACACACACACACGCATACACACACACACACATGCACGCCCACACACACATGCATGCATGCACAGAAGCACAAGTATACAAAATGAACAATGAGAACAGATTCGTTTGGAGGTGGCCTTTCATGCTGTTATATAATAAATTGTGCTTTTAAGAAAATACATTTCCAAATAATCTTTTGTCTGTGACAGTTAAATATTATAAATTTGTTAGACTTGATAATGGACTTGTGCTATGAGGGAAACACAAAGACAGTGTGCTTTTCTTTAAATACAGACATTTAACTATCTTCTGTTTATGAATTCAATTTGCTGACACAATAATGCTAATAGATTACAGCTGTTGTTGTCACCCCTTGTGTTCCTCCGCATGAACAATTAGGTCCTGCATTATATCTAAATATCCACACTTCTATGTCATTGGATAAGTAGTCAGCTATAGTTCTGGGTATATTTACAGAGAGAGAGGGCAGTGCAGATGTGATGGAGGGAGAAGGGAGGAGAAGACAAAGGTATATAGAGAGACAGAGAGCTTCTCCCCTTCCCCACATATCATCAACTCCCAGATTCATTCTGAAACGTAAGCCTCTCCAGAGTCTACTTCACGTTGGCCCTCACTAAACCCGGCAAGACTGATGGTTGCAAACTTTGTGTCAGCGTCTGGGTCTCTACTCAAATCGAGAACTCTGCTCCAATATTACAATATTATAGCCACTGAACACTGGGATTGGGGGGGATGCATAGAATAAGAATGAGAAAGAGCAAGAGAGAGAGAGAGAGAGAGAGAGAGAGAGAGAGAGAGAGGAGGTAAGAGAAGCTCAGTGCTGTAGGCTGTTTATTTATGAATTGCGTTCCCTGATGAAAGCCTTGGAGGTGCAGAGGCTGTTCTGAGATCAGCAGATGGCGGTGCTTCTGCCCGTGGGGCTTGCTGCTGAGGATGGATTATTCATCATCCCACCCTGCCACTGCTAATACCATCTCCCCAAGTCGCTAACGGCACACGCAATGTCTGTAATCCAGAAAAACCTCTAATCAAACCCAGCTCAGCGGAGGCCAGGAACGCCCCGTTTCTCTTCCTTTGAGCATAAAAATTCAATGCATTAAGTATCTTTTAAGTAAGGGGAAGTCATGTTTGAAATATTCCTGTATGAATATTTTGCTCTCGATATGTGTTTGTGTAAAAGAGGATTGTTTTGTTGTTGTTCTTGTCATTGTTGCCATTATGTGATTTATATTGTTTGGGCTGGGGTGAGATTCACTTTTTCCTCTGTCCTCCTCTGGTTTCCTCTGTCCTCCTCTGGTCCCCAGATGCCAATGATTCAACCTACCTAACTGTCCCCAACACACAGCAGACAGCGGTGGTGTTGGCACCAGCCTGGAGGCCTTGCTTTCTGCCAAGACTTCTTGGTGAATGAATATTTAACATGAACACCAGCATAGTCCAAGGATAACCACTGTAAAATGAAACACAAATTTGGCCTTGCATGCAAAGTCACCAACCCACACACAGTGTCCATGTTAATGTAGGGATTATGTTTTATCATTCGTCTGGGTTCCTGTTACGTGCTGTGCCATGTACATTATAGCCTTAAGATGACATTAAAACATGCCACAAGTCTTTGTGGTTTCATTTGTTTGTGATTTTTTTAATGTAGAGGGGCTACGGCTACATATCTTCACAGTGCAGCCAATGTTTCTCTAGAGTACAACCATGAGTCTGCTGGTTTAGTTGACCGCAATATATTCTGATGGCTTTGCAGGTCTGCATAAGTCACTGCAACTCCTTATGTTTCTGTGTTTCTATCATTCTTGTACAGTACATTTGTTATGTAGTATGGACGTGACCGTTTTGAGCTGGCCCCTTTCCCAGCCAATCAGAATGGCCAACTTAAGACCACGTCCAAGGGTCCTCCAGGGAAAATAGTCCAGATTGAGAGCACGCAAGGACAAAGTCACTTTCAGAAGGCATATATGCATACACGGTCACATGCATCACAAAATAAAGGTCCCCTCTTGAGCTTCTGCTCAGCGGTAATATTTTCTCCTTGAAGGTGAGTATATTAAGAACAGGGCGGTGTGAGGAGGTCAGAACGCCAACCTTTCCTGGTGCAAGTGTAGAAAGACGGACGTCTTTGCTGGTAAAAAGATAACTGTTTGACTGCAGTGAACTGAGAAAAGTCTGTTACCATTTATTCATTCCCTGTGCTGCTCAGAATACTATTTCCTATTCTCTCTCTCTGTCTCTCTCTCTTTCTGTCTCTAACCTCCTCTCTAGAATCTGAGGGATGGGGGTCCAGAGAGGAACTGGAAGGGAATTGGTATTTCTCTGCTGGTGATTGTTGCGGTGTTGTCATTAATCAGCCTCTCCATCTTCCTTCTGTCTAAAGGTCTCTGCACCACACGCAGTAGTGTGGAAACACACACAACCTGAATCTCTCCCATCCTGTCATACTAGCTTGATTAGTAAATTAGAATATTAGAATATATCTATGATGCCCTACCCTATGCTTACCTTGGTCTGTTTCTGTTGATTTTCTCTGTGTGGGCATGTTTGCATTATTTCTTTGTGCAGACGAAATGTTACTAAGATAAATATTTTAACAAGAGCAGACGGTACATCCAGCGTTTTTTGTTTCTGAGGTTAAGGTTAGGGTTAGGTTAGCATAGCATTATTCAGCTACACAATACACAAGCCAGCGGAAATATCTTCTGAGTGTGTTTGTGTATGCACTTTAATTTGAATTAGATGATGGCTCTAAAGCTCTGGGGTCTGATCTGACCTTGGATGACCTTCTCCTCACTGAGTTTCAAGTTCATTCTCCCGAGGCCCAGTGGATCAGCGGTGGGTGACCTCCACAAACTACACAAACTTTCATACATGCCTGTTTGTTATTTTCTGTGTGTGAGTGCTTTGTCTGAATCAAACCACACAAACATCTTCCATCTGCTGTTCTGGGACCAGAGGTTGCTACAGGCACACACACACACACACACACACACACACACACACACACACACACACACACAAGCATGCACCCCAGATGTGTGGTGTAATTATCAGATCTCCAGTGCTTAAGGATGGATGTGTCAGATCCAAAGAGAACAAATGTGTATGAAGAATAGAGAGAAGAGATGAATAAAAGAGATAGATATATAAACAGATGAACATCTACTAACATCCTGCAGAAATAAACAGTGCTCGGAGCGCAAATGGATTTATTAACAGTCCTGTAGTCACCTCACCAGAATCTATTTGGCCAGTTTATAGGCAATTACATAATTAAAACAGTACAACTTTAAAGGAACAATATGTGTATGTTTCCATTAAAAGGTTAAAGCACTTAATGAAATGTTAAATAAGTATGTGGATTGTAGGTGTGGTAATGATATGAAGCAGTTCAAATCCTTTTCTTCCTCTTCTAATGGCCAGACATGACCCTGTAATGTGCAGCTGTGAAGTGACATTTTAACATAATATTAAAGTTAATAGAATGTTCCATTGAGTGGATTATTTCCATATGCATATGGTGCATTATTTCCTTCCTGAATACTACCACATCCACAACCCAAAACATCCAAATCTATCTACATCCACTTCCCAAAACATCCCAAAACATCCAAATCCGTCTACATCCACTTCCCAAAACATCCCAAAACATCCAAATCCGTCTACATCCACTTCCCAAAACATCCCAAAACATCCAAATCCGTCTACACATCCCTCTTTTCATCTACATGCGTCTGCACATGCACATCCCTGTACATCCCAACAACATCCACGTCCCTCCACATCCACTCCCTCACAGTCATTTCTGAGCACATTTGTCATGTGTGTTTGTTTTTATCTCTCCAGTGCCGGGTGTCTTGCCCAGTTCCTCTGCATGTCTTCCTCTGCTCTAGGGCTGTTGTGTCTCTCCTGTCAGTCTCTCTGCTTCTGCCACGTCTCCCTCCCTCAGTCACCCTAATACCTGCCTGCCTCTGTCCGCAGCTCAGAGCCAGTCATTCGCTGACAGGATTGTCACATTCACTTCCTCTCTTTTCCCCTTCAAGCTTCTGGCTGTTTTCATGTGTCACCCCAGCTTTGTACAGACACAGCAGAAATCTCATTAAACGTGGCCTGCACACATAGTTGCTCCTCAGACCTGATACTCCATGCTACACACAGCCACACCACTCTCTCTCACTGTGTCTCTCTCACACTCACACACACACACACACACACACACACACACACACACACACACACACACACACACACACAAACACTAACAGACAGACACACACACACACACACACACACACTTCGAGTGCATGAGTGCACACACATTCAAGCCTGAATTGCACCTGAGCATCCTGCACCAGCTCCTGTGTGCCTGGTTAATATTTGATGGCTGGGGTCAGGATGAGTGTGTGTGAGCTGGCCGGTGGAGCTGCAGCTACGCATCTACCTCAGTGTGGCCTGACTGGCAAACACACTAGAGTCAGAGAGAAGAGAGGAAGCACCTGCAGAGGAACTGACTCAAACATACTCTTAGAAGTCTCTCTCTCTCTCTCTCTCTCTCTCTCTCTCTCTCTCTCTCTCTCTCTCTCTCTCTCTCTCTCCCCTCCTCTCCCATTTTAGCCGTGGAGCTAATCTATAAGTCCAGAGATGGGAACGTGATAAAAGTAGACCTTCGGACCAACCAGACAGAGCTCTTAATGAAAGGCACTACGTTTGTGAGTAATTCTATCAGTCCTGAGCACTTCTGTTGGACTTCCTGACCTGACTTTTCTTCAGATACAAGTATTAAAATTTAATCTAAGTAAAGAATGGCATTAAAATAGCTTAAAGAACAGATTTTTACAGTTTGTAACTTCTTCCCATCTGACTTTGAGGAAGAAGCAGAAGGCGTGGTTGGAGCTGGAAAGGTTTTAATGGCGGCAAGCAAATATAAAAGAGCTCCCAACAGGCAAAAATGAGAAAGGCACTCTAGGCACTACAATAAGGTCTGGGGCGCCGTAAGGATGCAAACACAGTCACTCTTGACTAACATAAAGGGAGCCGCCGATTCAGAACAGAGTCGCTATCTCACTCGTGGTGCAAGGAATACTCAGCACTGAATGATGGGACCTGCAGTGCTTAATAGGAAGGGTTCATGTGAAACAGGTGCAGGTGATGATCATCAGTAAACAGGTGACTGTGAAAGTGGAAGTGAAGGCGTGGTGGCGTGACGTTATTGACAGGAAGTGGGTGTCTGACCTGAGCCCCGAGACCGGCCTGCCGTGACACCCCAAAGTCTAGGTCAATTCATTGTTTAGTATTTGAAAGTTAAAGGAGTAGAAATATACTGACACCTCATTACCTGCATGTGTCAGAGATTCTATCCTAATTCTATTAATAACACATGGGCCAACTCCATGTGGGGGACCTGCTCTATGAAGCATAAACTGTTTCATTTGAAGAGCACAAAGAAATTAAATTCTTCAAAATGTAAAATAATAATAAACTTCCATACAGAAATGTGTTTACATTTTAGTAGCAGAAATGAAAAAAAAAAACAAAAACATTTAAGCCAATCGGAAGACCCGAAGACACAGGCGTCATTCATCTGTCTTATATCACCTGTGTATTTCTGTACAGGCAACATTTAAAGCTTCCAAGTTTGCAGTGTCACCAGACCTGAACTATGTTCTACTTACATATGACATCAAAAAGGTCAGAATTCGAACATCTTTTCTTGTCTAAAGGAAAAAGAAATGCAATTCATCATTCTTCATTGTTGAAGGTCTTGTGCTGTTGGCACATTTAGAATGTAGCTAAAGGTTACAAACCCCTGACCTTCGACATGCATCCAATTAATCTACACATTTCAGTTCATGTTGCAAATATTGATTTAGAGATTTTGCAGTTTCAAATACAAGTTGTGTATTAGGTTGGTTATGGTGACTGAGACACACACATACACATAATCACAGGCCAGTAATTGAAACACTGCAGTGATGTAAACAATCCTAATCCTTGCTTTTAGCGGTAATGCTAATGCTAACCCTTAAGACAACACTAGGTCTAACATTAGCTCATCAACATTAGCTCATTAGCTCATCAGCTATAAGAATGGCCTTGGCACTACTGCTAACTGTAACCCTTTACAGTCACACAACTGGCGAACTGGTGCGATTTGGTGCTGGCATTGACTTTTACTTTGAAATTTCTGTTTCAGGTTTACCGATACTCCTTCCTGGCCTCTTACTTGATGTACAATTTGCATACAAGGTATTGATCAATGGAAACACTTGTGAATTCACTACAGTGAATATGATCATCTCATATCATACATACACAGGCAGCGTTATGAGTGATATACATCTATTCTTTTGTAAAATGCTGCCAATGAGAAAAGTGAGCAACATTGTTAGGTCCTGTGTTTGTGTGTGTGTGTGTGTGTGTGTGTGTGTGTGTTGTGTGTGTGTGTGTGTGTGTGTGTGTGTGTGTGTGTGTGTGTGTGTGTGTCTGTGTGTTTGTGTGTGTGCACGCATGTGTATGTTCACAGAGAAGTGCATGAGCTGAACCCTCCTGAGGTGTGGAATTCAGTCCTGCAGTTTGCGTCCTGGGGGTCTAAGGGGCAACAGCTAGTGAGTAATGACCTGCCGTGTCTCATCACGCTGTGCTAGGGAGCAGTAGAGAACGCCACAGCCCCACCTAATCTAGCGCTAGATAACACCATGCAGCACAGAGAGCAGAGGGTAACACAGACCAGTGCCTCTCACAGCATTACTGCACACCCATTAATTATCCTGTGATCCAGAAATACAGAAAGGAACAAAATACATCCCCACACATGCACCAGTAGTAGTGCAATGGTGGACTGCGTTTTGTGTGGTTTGAGTGAGTAGTGGGTTTGCACAGAAGTTCTGGCACAGATAGCACATTCCCAGCAAGCACATGCCTTCTGCGAAGAAAGAAACAACTTTTGTTTGCAACCGGCAAACACTGCAAGGCACATTTTAAACAGCTGAACAATGTCAGCTGTGCTGCAGGATACACACACACACACACACACACACACACACACACACACACACACACACACACACACACACACACACACACACACACACACACACACAAACACACTCATATCACACAAGGAATTACTATTGCATAACATTGCCATTACTGCAATGTGCTTGCAGGGAAAGTAATTAAGTAATCAATGAGGAATGTATCTGCATGGGCCTGATGTTTACACATTTGTAGATTAATCTGTTACTGGGGAGATAGAGAGAGAGAGAGAGAGAGAGAGAGAGAGAGAGAGAGAGAGAGAGAGAGAAGAAAGTGAGAAAGATTAGTTATTCATGAGAGTTTGCATGCACCTTTCTTCTTTCATAAGGCTTTTAAACTTCCTTTGCCTCTTTCTGTTGGCAGTTACATTAGAAAAGATAACACATTAGTGTCAAAGAGTCAATCGTGTGGAATACACAAGTTCTGTGACAGTATGCTTTTCAGTTGGTTTAATTTTGTGCAGATTGGTGCTTGTTGATATGTAAAATAATATCTCTCTCTCTCTTTCTCTCCTCCCCCCTCAGATATATATCTTTGAGAATAACATTTACTATCAGCCAAACGTAAAGAGCAGCTCTCTCAGACTGACATCATCAGGGCAAGAGGCACTGGTGTTCAACGGCATCCCTGATTGGCTGTATGAGGGTAAACACTGTGTCTGGTAAACCTGTACCAGCTCAACACTCCCAAACATGGCACTGAAAATGCTGTGCTGGAAAACAACATTGTAAATAAGATCCAGTCATCTGTCCAGAAACTCACCACTGATGTATAGAGCATTTACAGACTGCAAAACAAGGCATTGTTCATTTATTTATTTGTCTGTAATTGTATATTTATTATACACATTCACACTTAAAATACTACACTTTGAATAAATATATATCAACTTATCTTTAGAGACAGAAGTGCCTAATAAAGTGTCTGGTGACCACTGCAGTATCAGTGAATGTCTTAATATTTTATTTGTTTATCAGTTTATTGCTAATTGGCAACAAACGTGTCCATATATTCACATCATGTTAACTTGCTCACTTAATAAAATGCTAAGACACTTTTTTTCAAATTTTCAAATCATTCTCAAGGTCCTTTCATAGGTGTTACCATAGTAACACATCATTTAGTTCTGCTCTCCCCATCACAAGCTAACTCAAAGCACTCCTGCTTGAGGGGGCTGTGCATTAACCATCAACCTTAAACGATGTAGTATAAATATTTCCATATTTTATGGAAACTAAATTGCTGGAAATGTAATAACAGTCTTATTTGGAAACAATGTGCTTTTAAGTAAAAAAAATAAATAGTTTACAGCTAAAATGACCATCAACGTGTATCAGATGTTCAAATGGAAGTGTACATGCCCAGATCGTAGAGTGTAGTCCTGAGAAGTCTGAACCACTAACTGCAGGACAGATTTCTCTCTAGCAGTGTTGCAATGAATCACAAAGATTTTCATCACAGGTGCCATTTTTTTCCATTTGAAGATAATCTTCTATAATCGCTGGCTCAGATTAAGCAGTTTGGCCACTGGTGTAATATATTTGTGTTTGTCGGTGGGTGAGAAACAGCGTGTTGGTGTAATAGACGTGAACTCCCTCTGTGTGCTGTACAAATGTATCTCAGTTGCAGACCTGCATTAGCGGATGAACATGGGTGCACCTCCACCTGCTGCCTGTGTCCCAGACCGCCGAGCACGTGTTCTCTCATCTGATCTACTCTAATCTCCTCTGCTCTTGTAGCTGCTACGTCTGTCAATTTTCCTGACATACTTTCAAATTACCCTTTTATCTCGTGTGTCTGTACATTACTGCAAAAGAGAGTTTTTTAGAATATGAACGTGAAACACGCTTTAGGCGGGAGTGCTTTGTGTCACGGCTGCGTGCTGATAGGATGGTGGACTGTAATTCAGGGCTTCCTGGTGATCTGCTGTGTTCACTCTGGATTGGTAGAGGAGGTTCTGCGCTCGCCAGTAGCTCATTGGTGGTCTCCTGCGGGATCCAGTCTGGCCTTCCTCACTGTCAACGACACACTCGTACCCAACATGCTCCTGCCATGTTTCACTGGGGCCCTCTACCCACGCGGACCTCAGTACCCTTATCCAAAGGTACACACACACACACACACACACACACACACACACACACACACACACACACACACACACACACACACACACACGCACACACACTCACACACACACAAAAATGACTATCTTAGTGCACTGTGTGCACAGAGAGAAAGCAGTTTGGAGGAGATGACATTCATATTCCAGAGTCTCCAGCATTTACCTTGTAAGAGCTTTTTTTTTCTTCTTTTTGCACATGCAGCTGCTGACCGCATATATTTGAACAGAGCAGCAGACAGCAGCAGACAAGCGAAGGCCAATCCATATAATGAGAGCGTTGTCATATTTCATGTTTAGATTGAACAGGCAGATGGGATTAATTCAGAATAAATATGCCTCTCAGTCCAAGGACACAGGATTCAATTATAACTATGACAACCACAACTATGTCAAATACACACCTGTGCACCCACACACACACAAACACACACACACAACTATAGGAGAACTACCGGAGTAAGGAGAACTGTAAGGAGTGCGAAAGCACATAATGAAAATATTCTCCTTTCCAAACCATCTTCACACAACATCAAATCATTTTGTAAGATGAAACAAAAACGGCCCTAAAAGAATTGTAGAATGCTAAAGTTTTAGTGAATTATGCAAATGTGTGTGCAATAGTATGTGGAAGGTGCAGAGATTGTGTATGCATGTGTGTGCCTGTGAGAGAGAAACACAGAGACAGTTAGTGAAGGAGAGAAGTCCAAAACATCTTCCTGAGGGACAGCTGTACACCTAATGACACCAGTGCACCTAACTGTACACCACAAAATACCATTACACTCACACACACACACACACACACACACACACACACACACACACACACACACACACACAGTAGAATAGCCTCAGGAGGAATGAAAGAAGGTTATTTCCCCAAATCAGTCTGATTGCTGCTGTCAGATTGTGTGACTGTTAGTAGACACCAGTAATGAGGAGAGAGAGAGAGAGAGAGAGAGAGAGAGAGAGAAAGAGAGAGCATGGTGAATGTGAATATATAATGAGAGCATTTAAGCTAGAGGTACACGTATTACAGAGTTTATGGTAATCAGTTCAGTTGCAAAAGTGAATTGAGAGAAAGACATGCCACCTTCACTTCCTTTCCCGCTTCACTTCCTTTCCTGCTTCACTTCCTGCCCCACACTCCTCTGGCAGTGCTCTGCCTGCCACCTCCCATCCGGCCATCCGTGTGCCTAGGTCAGCGTGTTCCCCTCTCACTCTCCATCAGGGAACGCCTCCCTCTCACCTCACCGCCTGCACTCTTCTTTAGCTGGGAGGCCTTGCTAAAGGCCCTAGCCCAGAAGCTTCCACTGAGCTATAGCTCCACACTGTGTGAGCTCTGTGAGCGTTTGGTTTGGGCTGAACTCAGTATGGGTTCTGAATCATTGCAGCCATGCTTATGCCTTTAAGTGCATGATCTGTGCAATGCTTGATTATGTGAACTCACACACACTTGTATGGGTTAAGGAGAAGAATTTGTTGTGTGTGTGTGTGTGTGTGTGTGTGTGTGTGTGTGTGTGTGTGTGTGTGTCAGGCTGGACAGGTAAACCCTACAGTGAAACTGAGCGTGGTTACTCTGGATGGTTCCTCTCACACTACTGAGTTGCTGCGTCCTAAAAGCCTGGAGAAAAGGTGACACACTCAGACACACACACACACACACACACACACACACACACACACATTCACACATCCACCCTGGCACAAATGGCCAACTGGTCTATATGGTCTTGAGATAGTTTTGTTCATAACATGTTTATAAACAAGCAAACCCAGACACAGAGAAACAAAAAAGTGTTTGATAGTGTCTTGTAATATTTATATATTGAGATATCTAAAAATTTAGATATAGAAATGTTGAGATAAGGTGTCTAGTGTGTGTGTGTTTGCTTCATAGTGAGTACTACATTAGCATGGTGCAGTGGGTGTGTGAAGACAGCGTGGCTGTGCGTTGGCTGAACAGAGCTCAGAACACCTCCATTCTCACACTCTGCAACACACACAGCGGAGAGTGTGCACGGGTTAGCAGATCTACACACACACACACACGGCTGCAGATGGTTTATCTTCTCTGCTTACATATACGGCTGCCCCACACACATATACATATGCTGACACATTTGATTGACTGACACACATGCAAACTCATTATCTCTCTGTCACACACAAACAGAATGATTGCACTTTTAGATTGACTTTCTGTGAGTCCTGATATGTCAATACTATATGTGCTTGGAATTTTCCATAGAAACATGTCATGACATCAGACAAGTGGATCGAACGCCAGGTAATAGTCCAACAGTGGGCACAGAGGATGTGTCTGATTCTCACACTCATCTTAAATTTCACGTATTTCATATTGAGTGGATGGAGTTACTCACTGTCTTGTTCTGCGCAGAACGAAAAGCCTGTGTTTTCTAAAGATGGAGCAGTATTCTTTATGACATTACCCATAAAGCACGGTGCCCATGGAGCCTTCCGTCACCTTACCATGATGTCAGAGCAGGTACAGGCTCTTCTCAGAGATGCATTCATTACAACCCAACAAGCAGATAATTCTACAAAAAAAAAAACTTATTACAGCAAAAACAAAGACCAGGTAAACATACTACACACTTTGCATGTCAATGAAAGTTTGCTCTTGTACGTGACCTTTGACCTCTAATCTGGTGCTGTGCACAGGGTACAGGTGCAGAGGTCACTATACGACACCTGACTTCTGGGAACTGGGAGGTGACTAAGATACTGGCATATGATGAACGCCTGAACACTGTGTGAGTCAGATACGCACACACACACACACAGGCATCTTCTCATAGCCTTTTTCTCACAAACACAGAGAATAAATATAAAGCACATGCTGCTGTATCATTCATTACTGACATGTCTTTGTTTCTGCAGATATTACCTCAGCACGGAGAGCGGAGCCTCACAGAGACACCTGTACAGGTGAGTCCCGGGTCCTGAAGAGAGTCCACACATGCTTCCAGACTCTCCCGGAGGAGTTATACCAACAGTGGTCTGACGTTCTCCACCACGTCTGCAGGGTGAGCGCAGTGGGTCCGTTCCACCGCGAGTGCCTGACCTGCTCCTTATTTAAACCTCAGTGTTCCTACTATGACGCCTCGCTGAGTCCCGATTCCCAGAAGGCACTGCTGCACTGTGCAGGTACGACGCCCTCTTCACCCTCTCACACACATCCTTTCCATTCTCCCCACCACAGCAAACAAGAAAAGTGCTTCAACAATGTTTTTTCTTCCCCCAAGCACTTTTATTTGCTGATGATTTTCCAATGTGTAAATGTAACTGATGTTTTAATTAACAGCATTTTAGCATATATTTAGCATAAATATTACTTAAGATGCCATTGTATAAGCTACCAAGTGAACAAGTGATGGAGTTTTTCTTTCTTTCCTTAGGGCCTGGGGTTCCCAGATCTAGCATACACCAGCTCAGTGACATTACCCGTGTGTATTAAATACACATACACTTCCACCCACACACAGTGCTTTTGTCTTTTCGATGCGTGCTCAGTGACTCAGTGGGTATATCCCCAGAATGGCTCTAAAATAAAAACTAAATTATCACATGCCTTGCAAAAGATCAGATAATTGCTACCTATTTAGAGGTTCATGCAGTGTTCTGTGAGCAACATTGTAGATCCTGAATTCGATATTCACTCAGCAATGGCAGAAGTTGGAAAGTATGGCAGCCTCCACAAATGCACTTGCACAACTCCGCAAACTTTGAGCAGACAAACATCAATATCAATGGATAAAAGCATCTCGGGGTTTAACGCTAAAGATTTTGGCTTAAATGACACATGTCTGAGTGTGAATATTATAGGATAAAAGTTTTCCTTAGGACAATGTTAAAGTTTCTCTGATTTTAGAACTAATTTAGAAGTGCGTTTAATCACAGAGATTTTGTGATGCAGTGCTGCCCCTTAACATTTCAATCAACGTACGGTTGCTGTCCAAATACGGTTGTGTGTGCGTGTTTGTGAGGGAGAGGTGCTGCTCAGACCAAATGTCTTTCCTCCTGGCTGTGCAGGTTATACGACTTTAGATTCTGGTCTTCAGTTTCGAGAAACCCTCCGAAAGAGAAGAATCCCACACAGAGAAATCAGAGCCTTGGTCCACAATAACCAAGGTGACAAAAATTTGCATCAGCATCTACACAGAAACGACAGCTTTGTCATCTAATCGTGTTGTTATTTTGCACCTACTGTTACCTGTGGTTGTAATGAGCACCTTTGAGATGGTAGTGCAATGAAGGTTTAATCACGGTGATTCTGTGTTCACAGTACTCCACCTGGAGATCAGCCTCCCTCTGGATTTCGATGAAAGCTCTCCACACCCCCTACTCTTCATACTGTACGTTCATGTTTCCTCCAAATGAAACCATTACACACACACACACACACACACACACACACACACACACACACACACACACACACACACACCTGTGGTCCTCTATTATTCTGTCTTCTTCCCCATCTGTCCCTTGTGTGCTGTGTAATGGACTCATTACTGTTACATGACAATGGGCCTTTCAGTGTGTTTGTGTGTGTTAAAGAAGCCCAGAACCCACATTAAACGTACATGAGTTTTAGAACTGAAGCCAAGACAGGGAAAAGGCCTCCATGTGGCTGAATCACCCCTTTAACAGGGAAAATGAGGAACTCAAATCCAGTCATCTGCAAATTAAGTCAGTAATTGGGTTATGGGTAGCAATTAATGATACCATGACAGTATAATACCGCAATGATAACATGAGTAATTGTGGGATTACATTAAAATGCCTTAATGTGACGCGTGGGCAGGGCAAAGGACGAGACATGGGAATCCTTGCTTTGCGAAGCAGCCGTCACTTTTAATAACAAATATTGCGCAATAGCGCACGGAGAACATCAAACAGACACTTGTAACGTGTAAACTCTAGACAACGGCGAGCACAGGACACTGCGCGAGCGCACATTAAATAGACAAACCACATTAGCCCCACGTGATTACGAGACGATTCACAGGTGAGACGCATTATCACACGACATAGCCATAACCACGGAGATCCACAGACGCAGACAAAGCATGTGTACAATGTGTACACACGCCCAAAGGGGAGGGGCCTTTACACTTCTACACTTCTTAGCATTACAGGAAATTCTTTATAAAAACAGGCATTAAATCAAATATAAAAAAAAAGTAATCAGAACACTGCTGAAATTGTGTAATCAGTTATATGTTTGTGAAAATACATTTAATTAGGTAATCAATAATGTATAATGTAAAAAAACATACACATTTTCCATTCCAGAATGGGATACTAAAATGATTTTAGCATAAGGTCAATATCACAATCAAGAGCTCATCCTAAGTATTTTAAAATCCATTTGCACAAAGGCTGGAAGTGTAAACAAATCACTCAGGCCTTGAAAACAGAGTTTTGTGTCAGTATTGTGTTTTGTCAGAGCTCGGTCAATAATCCTGAGAGCAGCCACTCACCACACACTGACAGAGGAGACATGTCAGTGTGTCTGAGAGCATCTAGATGCTCAAGTTTCGACTCCGAGCCCCGCGTTACCACAGGAGCAGGGCACGCTAACCGCTAGCTTGTTGTTGATCCCGGCATATCACCGATGATGACCACCAGCTGTCACACGTGCAATCATCTCTCCATTTCTGTTTTTCCTCAGCCTACTCTGTGTCTGTATGTTTCTTCATACACACACATGCTGCTTTCCTACAAAATGTCTCCTCCCCCCTCAGTGACAGTGAACCTGGGGGACAGCAGGTGAATGAGCGCTTCCGTCTTGACTGGGACTCTGTGCTGGTGAGTTCTCATGATGTCATCGTGGCTCGCACGGACGGCAGGGGGAGTGGCTTCAGAGGTCAGAAGATTCTCCAGGAGGTGCACAAGCGCCTGGGTGTGGTGGAGATTCAGGACCAACTCGCTGCTTTGGAGTAAGAGAGACATTTTTTCTCTCTTTATGTCTCTCCTTACTTACCTGAAGCTTGCACACATCATAATCATTTAAAAGTCAAACTTTAGCCAATTCATTGGTTTTTTAATTGTGATTTTACTGTCACAGTCATATTTCTTTTATTTAGTGTTAAACTAAGTTCCATTTTTGACGTTATATTGTTAATATTGATATTACTGTAATAATACCGAGCCCATGTTATCTTACACAAGTAAGCAATACTGACTCAGCATGCACTGGCTCAGCTGTGGTAATCTTAATCTGGGTCTTAAGATGTGGTCTGCTGGGTAATCTTAAAGTGTATTTCCAGGTATTTGGTGAAGCAGCCCTACATTGACGGCAACAGAGTTGGTGTTTTTGGGAAGGTGAGGAGGAAGACAGTTGTCCTTGAGCAGAATAATGCACAAATAAGCAAAAGAGCAAGCAATCTGTTCAAATGTGCACATAAAAATAACACATTTTGGTATAGAAATGAATATTTTTTCATTTCTATGAGGTTTCATTCACAAAGGAAACTGAACAAGTCTACAGTCTGAATTTGACTGCAGCTTCAACTTCTTTTGTTGATCATAATAAATAAAAATTACAAATGAATCATAATTCAGTAGGAACACCTTGGTGAAATGATTCACAAAGTTTAGCTTGAAAATCATCTTCATGAATTAATGGATCAAATAGTGTATTTTGCATTCAGACTGTAGAACCTAATGTTGAGCATGTTTTTCCATATACTTTAATTATTTTAGAATTACATTTTAAGAGCTAGAATATGCACATCCATGTGATAACTTAGAGGCTTTGGTCTTATTGGTTTAAGGCAGGAATTTGGCAGGTTTACATTTGCTATATGAAGAGCTTTGTGTGTGTGTGTGTGTGTGTGTGTGTGTGTGTGTGTGTGTGTGTGTAGGCGTATGGTGGTTTCCTGAGTTCCATTCTTCTCCTGTCCCATGGGTCTCATTTCCGCTGTGCTGTTGCTATGGCACCCATCTTTGACTGGAGACTCTATGGTACCTTCAAACCCATTATAGCTCAAGTGCAATAATACAAACCTTGACGCACCACACACACTCTCATTCCAGGACCCTTTTGAGAATGAACTGTGAAAACCAAATTCAATCATTTGAATTTGAATAAGTCATCTTTCACCCCAGACAGTTTCTGATCAGTCAGGAAAGAGACCAGTGAATGCGATGCTAATAATCTGAGATTTAAAAACATTTTGATCTAATTTAAAACTTTTCTATTCACCTCTTATTCAGGGTTATACACAAAGACAATAGCCTCTAAGAAAATTGCTTTACATTACAGGTCAGTAATTGCTATTGATCTAGTGGCAATTATTGATCTTTAATTCTGTGTAGGTTTGAACTGGACTACACAGCAGCAAGTGTGTTAATATGTGTTTTATTACGGCTCAAGGACAAAACCACACTCTTGCAACACAGGACGTGACCTAACACTGACAATGGCAGAACAGCTGTTCACATTTGTTTGTCTGTCTGTGAAGGATCAGCGTTTACCGAGCGATATTTTGGTTTCCCAGCCAGTGATGACTCCAAATACCATGTGAGACACATGACACATATATCATGGCTTTAAGCAGTATATGAATCATGACTGGAGAGTACATTGCAAATTATGTTGTACATCCCTTAAGATTATTTTAATTGAGCCTGGAGGTTCAAAACAATAAGACTGGTGATAATATTAATAACAGTAGTAGATTTTGTTTATAATAGTAAATTCTGTTTAGATAATTTTTTACAGTGGATACTGTCACAATTAGCATGTTCTCAGAAATTCTCTTAATGAGCAAATCAAAGGCTTCAGTGGCAAGTAACAACATAAAGAGGAACAGATAAGATGATAAAAGATAAAATGCTAAGTAAGTCATTTTGGCAGATAGCTAAATCTCTGTCTGTTGGCTGAGTGACAAAAGATCATTTTCCTGTGAGTCAGATCTCCAGCCTTCTGCCTAACAGCACCAGCTCCGAGCGGGTGAAGTTTCTGATCCTTCACGGCACGGCGGATGGTAAGCGAAAGCGTTATCTCTGTCCCACTGCACAGCTCTGATTTCAGCTTCCACATTACCCAGAGATTACGTTAACAAACGGCACTGACCAACTCCAAACGGACGATAAGGAACAGACGCAGAAAATAACAGGACGTTCCCTCTCTCCCTCAGCATCTGTTCATTTCCAACACTCCGCAGAGTTGGTGAGGCAGTTATCTGCGTTTAACGTAAACTACACACTGCAGGTCTGTATGAAATACCCCAGAGGATACAGCATCCACTCCATGAATATCTTCAGTCTTTCCAGATAAACAAGCTCCTGCTCTCTGTATCGCTTTAGATTTTTCCAGATGAGGGCCATGACATCAGCAGCAGACACTACATGCTGAGATCAGTCATCACCTTTTTCAGAGAGTGCTTCTATGACAGGACTCCTGTTACCATGGAAACCAGGAAGGATGACTAGTCTTTGTTGCTATGGGTGATCTGTACTAGCCCACAGAGTGGGCAGGATTTCCAAGCAAGATGGCTGCCCTAACAGACACAGTTTACATGGACAACTTCATCCTAACCTCACCTGCCCCTTACTATATGCTGGAGGGAATAAAGACGCAGTCACACTCAGCCACATCTGGCAGACATTACAGAAAAAGAGGAATAGCTGCTTTCAGAATTGACTTTTTAAATGTCCCAGGTTATGTCAGTATCTTA
Source organism: Brachyhypopomus gauderio (assembly GCF_052324685.1). Taxonomy (NCBI): domain Eukaryota; kingdom Metazoa; phylum Chordata; class Actinopteri; order Gymnotiformes; family Hypopomidae; genus Brachyhypopomus; species Brachyhypopomus gauderio. Next base: position 16,183,954 of record NC_135214.1, read on the forward strand.
ACAAATCCTATGTTCACTTTCAGCTGAGCAATTGACTTCATTTTCAAGGCTTTCAGCTTCTTATTGTCAGGAGAAAATTACGCTTACATTAATGGAGACATACTAAACTCAATAATGGAGCTACACTAAAGACAGACTAAACACATACTAAACCCAGACACAATAATGGAGCTACACTAAAGACAGCCTAAACACATACTAAACACAGACACAATAATGGAGCTACACTAAAGACAGACTAAATACATACTAAACCCAGACACAATAATGGAGCTACACTAAAGACAGACTAAACACATACTAAACCCAGACACAATAATGGAGCTACACTAAAGACAGAATAAACACATACTAAACACAGACACAATAATGGAGCTACACAAAGACAGACTAAACACATACTAAACACAGACACAATAATGGAGCTACACTAAAGACAGACACAATAATGGAGCTACACTAAAGACAGACTAAACACATACTAAACACAGACACAATAATGGAGCTACACTAAAGACAGACTAAACACATACTAAACCCAGACACAATAATGGAGCTACACTAAAGACAGAATAAACACATACTAAACACAGACACAATAATGGAGCTACACAAAGACAGACTAAACACATACTAAACACAGACAATAATGGAGCTACACTAAAGACAGACTAAACACAGACACAATAATAGAGCTACACTACACACATACAATAAAGGAGCTATTTCAAAGACACAAATAAGGAAAAGGATGAAGTGTTATATATATAATTTAATATATAATATAATTTATTTATATAATATAAATTTATTTCGAGCTTCAGAGCAAAAGATGAAAGCTAAGGAGGAGATATCAAGATTATCAGATTTAATTTCTTCTTTACTAAAGTATTCTCAGTGATTTCTCAAAGTCAGGAAGGCTTTGAGATGGTTGATTCTGCAGTTCTGCACCAGTTAAGATAAAGTATTGTCCCAATGAATGGAGAGATTTCTGAAATAACATTAGAGGCAAAGTTTGCTTTTCTGATGATTTACATTTATGGAATTTGGCAGACGCCCTTATCCAGAGGGACTTACATTTTTTATCTCATTTTTTTATACAAGTGAGCAATTGAGGGTTAAGGGCCTTGCTCAGGGGCACCTCAGTTATGGCCTCAGGTCTGGGAATTGAACCCACGACCCTCCGGTCACAAGACCAGTTCCCTAACCGCCAGGCCATGACTGCCCTGATGATTGCAATGAGTTTTTCTACCGACCAGTTTCTGAACTTGTTTTATACGGTTGACAATATCCTGCCTAACCTCATTATATCAGAGCATTCAAATGTAGCAACATGTATTTGCTTGAAAATATTTTATATAAATGGATACCACCACAATCAATAAGTAGCAGTAATGGTAAGTAGTAGTGTACAAACACTTAGGGGGCACTGAACACTTAATCTATCACACATAAACTGAATGTGGCATAAATAACATTTAACAGTAAAACAAGGAAACAGGAACTGTAGCATACCACATCAGTCATTCCTGTGTCTCAAGGTTATTTGTGATGTGTTTGGGGGTGACGTGTCCTGTATAAGCTGTGTGGACCACCAAAACACTGCAGAGTTGGGATGGTTGCATTTTATTGCTCAGTAAAAAGGTATTAGGATTTTTTTTATGTTTAAACTTACATTGACAGTCAGAGCTGTTTATGCCTTCAGCTCTGTGTCATAACACCTTGCCAGACATAAACACCAAGCATACTGACTGTACACACATGTTCAATTACATACTATAATGCTTGTTTTAAGCTATGTTTGACAATTACACGTATAGGAACCTGGTTGTTTTATACAAGATTCACCGTGATTATTACTATCAGATGTGATTTCATTTTGCAGGAGCTTATTAGAGCATTCATTGAAAAGTGTGTCTGGTTTTAATATTACTCTTATAATACTTTATTCAGACGTGTAAATTGTTTAAATAAGGCATATGTGTGGGTTTTTTTTTTCTTTGTGCTTTGTCATTTTGTGACAGCTCCATCTTTAGCAAGGCTGTATTACATTTTTAATTGCATAATGATTACACAATAAATTATGATGATTTTCATCAAATATTTCACATGACATTAAAGCAAATCCATAAATGCATTATTGAATTTCTATTCCGTGGTATGTATGGCACTCCTGGGGCTGAGAAAATTACACAGAAACCCTAAAAGATTAAATGTACTTATTATTTAGGCCACGTAAAAATATGTTCTAAATGTATTGAGTTTTGCAGAACATTGTCTCTGCCCTCATGTACCATGCTTAGCAATAATTAAGGTTATGATAATAGAATTTATCTTCTAATACAGCATCATGACTGTTATAGTTTAGCCTTAACATTTCCAGCATTTAACAGATTCTTGGTCTGCTAAATGTTTGGTGTGGTTTGTCAGTTTAATATTTTTGAAATGTGTCATTTCTATGTGGATGTTTTAAATTAGGTGGTCCACAGATGTTTTTCTAATGGTGCACCATGGACGAGAGAGAGCGTGCCAAACGTGCAGTATTCTTAAGGCTGGGCCAGTTTTGATGAGTTGTTTATTTATAGTCATTACTAGAGGACAAATCTTCAATCACCCTCCCCTTTCACTGGCCCCCACCAAAAATAAAGCCAAAAAACAGCAAATCAGCATTACAAAAGCCCCCAGAAGGTAAACAAACATTTCAACACAAACAGCTATGCACTGAAAACTGGATTCGTCCTGCTGGGTGGAGTATGACGAGATCTGATACATCTCAAAATGTGTGAGAAGGATGTACTGGACACACTCTTCTGTACAAATCATACTGCCATTTCGGAAGTCCATTATGTACACACACGCATGCACACTGATACAGGATCTGTCCACACCAGGCCGACGCCGATGTTACAGACTGAAACGTTGTACAGTTCTAACTGTTTCCACATTCGATATGCATGTGGGCAGATCAGTAACCGTTTGTGAAGTCACATTTGAGCATGTTTTAAGATCACAACTATGTCACCCCAAAATTCCACGATTTCCCAGAATACCAATAGGCAACATCAGCAAGATGTCCATTCGGGTCATTTAAGTTACTGGTGTCACCTTCATAATTTACTAAAATAATGAAATGATTACAAATAATAGCAAAATAAGAACTGCTGTGCATGCTGGGATATGCCTGTACTAACAGAATGGGGAAATTACTCTGGATTTACAAAGACTCCATTTATTCTCCAACTGCTTGGGAACAATGAACATACTAAACACTAGTCAGACAGTCTGACTGTATTTGAGTGTGGCAACATTACCCTTCTGTTGCTGGCGTATGTGATGCTACTCTGAACTCAGAACTCCAACCCTGTGTGCAGCTGCAGTTTGGATACACTACTGGAAAACTGAGAAGTCTGAGATGTGGTTACTGAAAACAGATGTTTTACATGTATGGACGTCTATGGATGATCAAGGCTTCTAATTCTCTGATAATCCAACAGAGGCCACAATAGTGTATGTGTGTATATGTGTGTGTGTGTGTGGTCATGTGTATTTGTCTCTGGTCTATAATAGCAGTTCTTTATTATAGATTGGGTGTGGGGTGTGTGTGTGTGTCTGTGTATGTTTGTATGGTATGTGCATGTGTGTGTGTGTGTGTGTGTGTGTGTGTGTGTGTGTGTGTGTGTGTGTGTGTGTGTGTGTGTGTGTGTGTGTGTGTGTGTGTGCATGTGTGTGCATGTGTGTGCATGTGCTCAACAGTCTATACAACAGTTTCATCCTTGCACTGTGTATAAGGATAACTGATGGGAACTGCAATTCCTCTGGGATAAAGTGGTTGTCATGGAGACAGTGAGTGTTTTCTTGTGCAGTCACAGGTGAAGTGCAGTGTTCTTGTCCTGATATCTACCACAGACAAATGACCAAAAAATAAAAAGTAAATCCATGCAGCTCTGTGGCTGAACCAACTCCATGCGGACAGACAGTCTGCGTATTGGTTGGCCAAATCAAGGATCAATCAGAAAAGTCTGCGCTGTGATTGGCCAGGTGATAAAACATCCAGCTTAAGATCTCAGTGATTTCTGATATGTGAAAAATTCCATTGTTGTCCTGGCAACCAAATTCCTTTTCCAGTGACAATTGTCCATTATTCATAGCTGCAGGTACACACAAACACACACAAGCATACCTACATATGCACACACACCTCTCAGTCACACAGTCCTATACGTCCATTTTGTCTAAACACCAACACATACTCACATGCATATATACATATCTAATCAACCATTCAAACACGCATTCAAACAAAAGACATACGCACACACACACACACACACACACACACACACACACACACACACACACACACACACACACACACACACGCACACACACAAACATGCACTCTATCTCTCTATTTCTTTCCATGATCTTTCTCCCCATCAGCTCCATCAGAGTCCCAGCAGAGTCCCGGCAAGGTGTGCGTGCCTGTGCAGGAGTGTGTGTGTGTGTGTGTGTGTGTGGGTGTGCGCACAGGTCCTGCTGTAGGTACACTCTTTGTGTTACTCTTCCTCCTCCTCCTCTTCCTCGCTGAGAGGCAGGGGCTCCTCCTGTAAGCAGGACCGGAAGTATGTGCTCAGAGAAGCGGAGAGATGATGCTTGCTCTGCTCTGACAAGAAGTGGCCCTCATCCGGATAAATCTACACCACAAACACAACTAAACATTAATACACATTCATCACCTTTTCAATATTACATTTTAAGATATATGAAACAAAGGCATCTGGAAGTATTGACAGTGGGTCTGCCCAGAATCCATTCAGCATAGGGAGAATGTCTGAGCCTGCAGAGATTAGGCATCACGCAGCTTCAGTAACAAAATGTTGCAGTTGCCATGGATATTACAATTATATCTGTACATGGTGTAGCGATTTTCTATTTTTGCATCGTTTGCGCACTCGGATTTGGGTTATAGTCATAGCGTCATTTTGTTGCTGATGTAATTGTTAGTGGGAGATGACAGTCATAGCTCCAGTTATAGTTATAGAGTCATTTCATTACTGATGTCACTGTTGGTGAGAGATGACAGTCTTAGCCCCAGTTATAGTTATAGAGTCATTTCATTACTGATGTCATTGTTAGTGAGAGATGACAGTCGTAGCTCCAGTTATAGTTATAGAGTTATTTAATTACTGATGTCATTATTAGTGGGAGATGACAGTCTTAGATCCAGTTATACTCATAGCGTAATTTCGTTACTGATGTAATTGTTAGTGAGAGATGACAGTCGTAGCCCCAGTTATAGTTATAGCGTAATTTCGTTACTGATGTAATTGTTAGTGAGAGATGACAGTCGTATCCCCAGTTATACTCATAGCGTCATTTCGTTACTGATGTAATTGTTAGTGAGAGATGACAGTCGTAGCCCCAGTTATACTCATAGCGTCATTTCGTTACTGATGTAATTGTTAGTGAGAGATGACAGTCGTAGCCCCAGTTATACTCATAGCGTCATTTCGTTACTGATGTAATTGTTAGTGAGAGATGACAGTCGTAGCCCCAGTTATAGTTATAGAGTAATTTTGTTACTGATGTCGTTGTTAGTGGGAGATGACAGTCGTAGCCCCAGTTATACTCATAGCGTCATTTCGTTACTGATGTAATTGTTAGTGAGAGATGACAGTCGTAGCCCCAGTTATAGTTATAGAGTAATTTTGTTACTGATGTCATTGTTAGTGGGAGATGACAGTCGTAGCCCCAGATCCGTACCTGCATTGTGTAGTTGGCTCCCAGCTTCACCAGGTTCTTAATGAGCTCAGCTGAGTGCTGGAAGTGAATATTTGCTTGGAGAAAATAAGCAAGAGAGAGACAGAGGTAATCAAAACACCACTATGAACTTAAATATATCATGGTCTTCCTCAAATTATCTCTCAAATCTTTGGAGATTACACAAGAAGAATCTCTCTCTCTCACCATCTGCAGTTCCATGTACAAGCATCAGAGTCTGGTCCTTAAACCCCTGCATGTTCTGTAGAACACTAGAGGCCTGGAGGAACATAGAGACAGTGTAACAACTTTCTATCACATGGACAATGCTTCAGGCTGCTGCACACCCTGTTTGAAGCACTTTACTACACCAACATGCAGGTTTGGTGCAAACAGACTTTTCTTCTTTGCATATAAGCAAGCACGAAAAAACAGTGCTGTTGGCTTAAGATCTCAGACAGCCTCAAACCCACCTGGTACCTGCTGTCATCCTGTAAGGGAGTTCCCAAGTAGCGCTCTGAGAAGGCTGAAGCTGGAAGGAGAGAGAGAGAGAGAGAGAAAGAGAGAGAGAGAGAGAGAGAGAGAGAGAAGAGAGAGAGAGAGAGAGAGAGAGAGAGAGAGAGAGAGAGAGAGAGAGAGAGAGAATAAGGTCTATGAAACAGTAGTGAAATTCATTCCTGATGAGCAACTGCAAAACAGCTGTGCTTGCCAAGATAATAAAGTACAGTGTAGGGGGTTGGGTTTTGAATCCGAGTTGGAGGTCAGGCTTAGGCTAAGTTGGGTTTAGGTTTAGGGTTAAGGTTTGGGCTTAAGTTCAGTGTCAGGGCTGGAGGACAGGTGAGCATGCCTTACCATGTAGCATCCAGTCAGTTATTGGTGACTTGGCTACTGCACATTTAAACAGATTCTCTGTGGATTTCACTAGTAGGAGTGCTACATATCCTCCATAACCCTGTGGATAAAAGACAAACACACTCACAACACATGCGCACACGCACACACACACACACACACACACAAATACAATGTGATAAAGAGAGCAAGAAAACAGGATCCACATGTTTGTTAGACAAATTTTACATATTTTACTAGCAGGTGATAATGGGCATTTTGGTATGGCCAAGGCCACCTTCACTCTGCAGTCTACAGTCCCCTGTACTAGTCTTCAGTTTTTCATAAAAACATCATGAATCAAGGCGATGTTGATGTTGATGTAAGAAAAGTGGACTCTTACCTGCCCAAACACTCCTATTCTGGTCCGATCTATATACGGAAATTTCAGCATGTATCTAAAACCAAAGAATGTTGCATTTTAGTGAAGGTCTGACACAATTCTTACTGACAGTCTGACACATTCGGTTTTCAGGTCCCTCTTACTCCAAAGCAGCAAGCTGGTCCTGGACCTCCACCACACCCAGACGCCTGTGCACCTCCTGGAGAATCTTCTGACCCTGGAAGCCACTCCCCCTGCCGTCCAAACGGGCCACAATGATATTATCGGAGCTGACCAGCACTGAGTCCCAGTCCACAGAGTATCGATCATCCACCTGCTGACCACCAGGGGCGCCGCCTCTGCAATGCAAAGAACAACAGTCAAAGCTGTGTGAATGATCCGGTCCAATCAGGCTTACAGGAAAGACCTTCGGAAATTAAACTAGAAAAACACAAACGAATAGAAGCGCTAATATTGGGAACACTGAACAAAAATGTCCAGAACTGCTATCATGCAGTAAAAGCTACACTGCATACACATGAAATTATCCAACAGTATAAGACGAAACATGATTAAGAAACAATAACGAAATTAAATGACCCTAACTTGGCGTTTTATGCAGCGTGGGTAAAAATACTGCTTTTAAAAAGACTCGAACATGTATATTCCATTTTGGTTCACATAGCTCTAAGAGCAGTTGCCAGTAATGCTTTCATCTTTCTGGGACACAAACACAAGCCTCGAATTCACTGTGGTTTGTTTGTTTGTTTGTTTTTTGCATGGAATGATACATGACCTTTTTTGGACGGATTCCAACGTACAGATCTGAGAACTAAATGCCTTTTGTGAACAGATGGCACCTTAACCATTTGATGATGGCAATTACGTCTTGAGGCGCGAGCGCTAAAGTCACGGCAGGTGTTAAAAGCCCCAAAAATACGCTGGTGAGGATAAAAGCTATGTCACTGGCTTAATTGGCACCCGAGGGGCTGCTGTGTTGCTTTCAGGAAAGCCAACAAATTAAAATCTACAGAAGACTGTAAAGAGCACATTAAGAGTTTCCAACTATGAGTTCCCTTCTGAACTATGATTATAGCGTTTAACACAATCAGTAGAAGTGGATAAACGTCCTCTTCTTCAGCGCACTAATACTAAAGCAAACAGTGAGCTTCATCTGTCCATCAGAAATCGCCTGCAGCTGTGGTCTTCTCTCATCACAGTAAGGCAAGCGTGTGGCAGAACGGTGATGGTTATGAGATGACTCAGTGTTCACAAACCCCAGTACACTCTCTGCTTCGGCCCTCAGACCCCTCTTCTCCCCTCTGCTCTCATCCCCTCTTCTTTCTCTCCTCTCCCCTCTGCCTTTCTCCTCTCCTCTCCTCCCTATGCTAAAAGAGCAGATGACTTCATTAGTCTTTTAACTTGGAGGAGGAATTGTGTGATTCTGTTGCCTGTCCTGTGTCTGCATGAGCTAGGCCCTAATATATCAGTTTTCTTATGATGGTTGTAACAAATTCCTTCTTCACTGTGGTAATTCCATTTTGTTGTTATTTTTACATTTTCTTTCATCCCTTTTGAAAGTAATAAGTGGACATTTGGTGAACTTCCACATAGGATGATGAGGGTAAATCTGTGATCCAATATGCAAATAAGGTCTATGCCTTGAGGACAGCAGCCACCAGTCACAGCCAATCACACCGTATTGTAATGCTTACATCATCAGCAAGAGTCCGTAATGACGTGCATCAGAGAAGTCTGGTGGGAAGGTGATCTTCATAGGCAGATCTATAATCAACAAAAGCAGCAAAACACTTCATACCGGCTATTATACAGCCTATAAATATAATGGCTGACCTGGAGAACTACATGAAATAATTGTGCCAGGATTTATAAACATTTTACAAAAATAAAGTTGAATGCGTGATTAAAGAGCATTACAAAGACATTGCTATAAAACAAACAAGATTCTTGCTCATGGGTAAATAAACTGTGAAATGACCATATGTGAATATAATAATTACCGAAGCGGTCAGTCTGAAGGATTTTGTATTCAGTGAGCTGGATCCTCTTGTGCCTCAGAGCCGCTTTGAGGAGAGAGTTATTCTCCAGGATAAAAGAATCTGGGCGCAGAGACACACACAGAATGCAGCACCTGAACAGACGGCTCCATTAGAGGCTGGCTGTGGTTCACAGGTGTTTTCTTCCTAATACCACCGATGTGCTCCAACCTGCAGCATGGCTTCGTAGCGAGCTGCCACATGGCGTGCTGGTTTATGCTATGACCACAGTGATTTAGCGACAGCTCCTCAGCCATATAATGCTAGTGCTGGAATTTGGCCTTCAAGGGGAATCCCATCAAAATGAGTTAGGGGAGGTTTATGGAAGACCTGTTGCCCCTTTTAATCATAACAACTGACAAAAAACACTATTAAGGAACAGGTCAAGCTGGCTACTTTATATGTACTGGGGTAAAAAGTAAAAAGTTCTACTGCTGAAACCCCCTATTCCCACACCATCAGTCCTTTAAAGAAGAAGCACTCCTTTTAGTTGTAAGATTGCGTCTTATTTCTGTCATAGACCAGGATTCAATTGCAATGTTTAGTGAGATATTTTAACTCTTAACGAGATAAAGGCAGCATATAGGAAACTCACTGATGGACTACAAGGAATGACTGTGGGTGGTATAAGTATGTGTGTGTGTATATGTGTGTGTGTGTGTGTGTATGTCTCAACAAGAGGTGTTTTATGAAAGAACGGTAAACACTCACTGGCTGTGTTGAGTGTGTGCAGAATCACTGTGGGGGCACCAGGACCTAAAGAGAGACGATATGAAACCATCAAATAGCAGAGTAGCACAGCTCTGGAGCAGCAACACATTAAAGTAGGGTGTGTGTGTGTGTGTGTGTGATGTGGTGATGTGTGGGTGTGTGTGTGTATGTGATTTGGTGACGTGTGGGTGGATGTGTGTGTGTGTGTGTGTGTGTGTGTGTGTGTGTGTGTGTGTGGTGTGTGTGTGTGTGTGTGTGTGTGTGTGTGTGTGTGTGTGTGTGTGTGTGTGTGTGTGTGTGATGTGGTGATGTGTGGGTGTGTGTGTGTATGTGATTTGGTGACGTGTGGGTGGATGTGTGTGTGTGTGTGTGTGTGTGTGTGTGTGTGTGTGTGAGAGAGAGAGAGAGAGAGAGAGAGTGAGTGTGGCGGGTGGCATTTACCTTTACAGTGGAGTATGATGTGGTGATGTGTTGGACTGAAGTCAGCACTAAAAAATGTGCAGTTGGCTTTGTACAGGTCACATGTTAAACATCGCCGTGGGAACAGACCGACCATGGACACACTAGACACACAATCATTCAGCATTACATTTTAATTCAATATACTCATTTTTATTTTATCACTTATACCTTACCTCAACAACCCAGAGAGAATATGTTATCATCTAAAAATCTGTTTTGGGTGTTAATATGTCAGACTTAATGCAATTTCAGTGCTGCTGTTGATCGATTGGAACAGAAAATCATATCAGAAGAATCAACTCCGGCCTTGTATGGACTGTCAGCGTTAAAAAGACAAACGGGATGTGGGTGTTTCAAAGTTCCTGACCTGAAAAGATGCCGTCTTCCAGGATAGCCCTCTGTGCTGAGGTAGTATCTGTTGGGTCAGACACATGTTAATGGTGCTGGTGTTCAAGGGAAAGTCTTGGTAGTCTCACACATCTCCTGTCACAACCTGAGCCCAGCACAACCAGAGAATACCAGCTACTGTCCAACCAGCATGCACCACCGTATCACAGCAGGATAAAATGCTGCTTTGCTGCTAATAACACCACACAGTCCAGAACAGAAATTAAGAGCAGTGCAGTCTGTTTTCCATTTGCTAGACGTGTTTGTCTCCTTACAGCCCAATTCCTCACACACGTACTGTGTCGTGTCTGCTTTCGTCCTACTCACATAGTCTGGGAGTTCTCGTCGTAGGCCACAATCTTCGTCACTTCCCAGTTACCTGACGTCAGGTGACGCACCTCATTTTGATCCGCCCTACCCTGAAGAGAGATCACCTCCACAGTAAATATTACCATGTGTAGAGAAGAGTTCACCTCTACAATAAATATTACCATGCATCAAGGTGAGATCGCCACAACAGTAAATCCTACCATTCCTAGAAGAGCTCTCCTTTTTGTCCTAACTGCTGTCAGACGTAATGATTAATTTTATCGTTACACTAACATATCTACTTTCTAATCATCGGGCACCCGAGATCAGCACTGTTATTAAACAACAATACACGAGGAGACATCACCTCCATAACAAACAGCATTAAAACAGCATTTTCACCTCCACTGTAACATTAATGTGATGAACAGGGAGGCTCAGCAGCTGAGGGACCAGCACTTCTATACACAGTGCTGCTTGATAGCCACCCAAACATGGTCATTGTTTTCTTAAAAAAAAAAAAGAACAATCTCATATAATGAACATCCAATTCTCAAGTTGTAAAGCAGAGCTTCCAAATAAGGGACACGTGGAAAATATATTTCAATATTTATTCAACAAAGGTCAATTCCCATGGGAATCGATGGCTCCCTGGATAATATGGAGTCGTTCAGGTCTGGAGGCAGAAAAGCAGGACCAGACCTGCACATTTCCACCACCATGCTCCACTGCTGGGAAAAGGTTCTTCTCTTTATATGCGGTGTTGACTTTCTTCCAAATATGGCGCCAATGATTGTGGCCAAATAATTCAGTTTTGGACTCATGTGTCCAGAGAAAGGGTTGTACCTAACTGACTTTTCCAATGCAGCAGTGGTTCATTTACTTTTGCACATGCTGATTCCATGTTTCATGTAGCCTGCTGGCAACTCACACATTTCTCTCAAAACAAATAAATAGAATTGATGAACGTAAACCTGACATTTCATATACAAAAACTGGTAAGAGAATCATGACAAAACAACAGAAATATCTAATCTAAACAAAGAGTTCACAAACTTTCAAGCAGCACTGTATATCCACCAAATTGCACATAACAAGGTAAACAACAGTTAAACAACAGACGTGCACCACGTCTCACCTGTACACCTCACCTCTCACCTCACCACAGTGCAGGCAACAGAAAGACTCAGAGTGGACCTGGTTGCGATGAACGCAGACCTGTGCGTGTGAGTTCCAGCCAGACTGTGATATTACCTGCATGGTGAACATGGCGACGTGGTGGAAGTCTCCTCGCCCGCCCTGTTTCACGGGAACGGCCAAGAAGAACCGGCTGCCGTCCCGAGAGAAGAAGGGCTCCTGGTTCTGGGGAGAGAGGAGAGAGGGGTACAACACGAACAGCCAGGGGACACTCTTAATGCACAGAGCTGTCGGTAACGCCTCAGAACAGGATACTGGGCAAAGGCAGAGAGAGCGAGGGAGCAAGAAAGAGAAAGTGAGGGAGAGAGATAGAAAAGGAGGTATAGGGAGTGAGAGACAGCGGAGGGAAAGAGACAGAGAGAGATCTTACCTGTTTGGAGAGCCAGAGCTCTGATGTTTCCTCATGTCTCTAAAACACAAATGCATTATCACCTACAGGAATTCGTTTTTTATGTAACTGTGTATATATGCATGTGTATGCATGTGTATGTATGTGTTTGTGTGGGTGCATGTGTGTGTGTTCATGTGTGTATGTTTGTGTGTGCACGTGTGTGTGTGTGTGTGTGTGTGTGTGTGTGTGCACGCACACGTGTGTGCATGTGTGTGTGTCCGCACACGTGTGTGCATGTGTGTATGTGTGTGTGTGTGTGTGTGTGTGTGTGTGTGTGTGTGTGTGTGTGTGTGTGAGCGCATATGAGGAATTTCAACCTTGATGCAGGCTCCAGTGGTGGAGTCACACACAGTTAGAATGGAGACATTCTGGGCTCGGTTCAGCCACCTGACGGCTGTCTTAGTTTTACTTATCCACTTCACCATCACTACATAGTGCTCCCTATAACACACACACACACACACACACACACACACACACACACACACACACACACACACACACACACACACACACAGGCGTACAGGACAGAGAACTTTATAAAGGAATTACAGTGCTAAACTGAGTGGTTAAGAGAGAGAGAGAGAGAGAGAGAGAGAGAGAGAGAGAGAGAGAGAGAGAGAGAGAGAGAACTTCTTGTGTAGTCTCCACATACACATTCCAACTATTACTGTGTCATCTTGACATACTTTTTATAACTCTTTTGTATTCTTTGCTGTAATTTTCCTGACCTTCAAAATATAATAATGGTGTACAGTTATATGTCCTTCTAATATAAGGCACTGGAGTAAACTACAATGAAGGAGAGAGCAAAGGGAAGATATAGAGTGAGAGTGAGACAGTGGAATCTAATGACACAGTGCGACACACAGTCCAGTGAACTCTCACTTACATAATGTCTGATCATTTACATACACACCTGAGTTTGAGCCCATCGGGAGGTGTGAGTTCAAGAGTGTGAGTTGGTCCATAAAGATTCACCACAAACAGTTTAACCACGGGGTTGGGCTGGCCTGCCTTCAAACACAGCAAGACGCACAATTACACAAACCAGCTAAATATGACACATTTATTATTAAATGTATATAGAAACTTTGTTAGTGAGCAGTGTTTTGCACAAGAGATGCATATGTGTGTGTGCGTGTGTATGTGTGTGTGTGTTTGTGTAAGTGGCAGGTGCATCATATATATCTACACACAAAACAAACTGAGCTGTATGTTTATTTGTACAGACGGAATAAATTACCCCAGTAATGTAGTCTGTAGGGTGAGGTGCATACCTGTGTGTGTGTGTGTGTGTGTGTGTGTGTGTGTGTGTGTGTGTGTGTGTGTGTGTGTGTGTGTGTGTGTGTGTTACCTTAGGGTATGGGTACTGTTTGCCTTTGGGGTATGTGGCACCTGTAAAGGTGGGCAGCACCATATTTGGCACCAGACTGTCATTCAGCACAAGGAACGCCAAACGCTCACCATCAGGAGACCACCAGTGTGCCACGTGTGTGTGCAGGATTTCCTCTACACACACACACACACACAAACACACACACACACACAACAAACACGTGAGGTCCACTGCTCATAAATGACTGATGTAAGTATAATTAGACAATCTGATGTGATGAGGTAAGTGGCATTTTGATTACACCTTTCATTAACACTTTGGGTCTGAGCTGTGTGTGTGTTTGTGTATGTGTAATGTATGTGTGTCAGTCAGCTGTGGCTTGATCACTCATAATCTTTATTTCTATGAACAGACTGAAGACTTGTTTCCACAATTTAATTACCATACAGCAATGCACAAACATTCATTTGCACATCTGCATCCACTAACTCATACTCGGCCGACACACACACGCGTACACGCACACGCACACACACACACACACACACACACACACACACACACACACACACACACACACACACACACACACACACACACACACACACAACACAGTTCCAGATCCCATATCCTGATCAAATTCGTTTTAATGAATGTTTGAGATAAACTAGCGATCTGTCTAAATTAATATTAGATTCAGATGTATTGGTGCCAGATGGGTGATATACTTCAGATATACTTTATACTTCAGCTCTTTGATCAGTACAATTTCTTTCAGTCCACCTCTAAAGGAAAATAATAAATGGAATGGAAATTGAAACAAATTTTATAAAGATTAGACAGACTGACAAAAAAGCTCCTCATACCCTCATATAACCAGTCGGTTATGCCGTTGTACACAACACCCTCCTTCCCGGACGAAGTCAATCTGAGCGAGTCACTCCTCACTTCTGACCGGTAAAATATATTATTCTCAAAGATATACACCTGCACACACAGAGGGGATCACAGCAGATTGGTTGGGGGTTGGGTGTGGGGGTTGTTGGAGGATGGGGGTGGTTGAAGGGTGGGGGTGGTTGGAGGATGGGGGTGGTTGTAGGGTGGGAGTGGTGGGGGTGGTTGGAGGATGGGGGTGGTTGTAGGGTGGGGGTGGTGGGGGTGGTTGTAGGGTGGGGGTGGTGGGGGTGGTTGTAGGGTGGGGGTGGTGGGGGTGGTTGGAGGATGGGGGTGGTTGGAGGATGGGGGTGGTTGGGGTGTTGGACCAGCTCCTGTCATGGTAACCCACTGCTCAATAGAGCGCCCCAGCTCCCATGACCTCGAAGACCTGATTCAGCTCACCAGCTCATTAGCTGGCCCTTCATGAGCCGAATCAGATATGGTGGGAGTGGTGGGACGAAACTGTGCTGCGGAGCCCCAGGACTGCCTAGCAGGACTGGATCCTGGTACTCCATCTGAAGGTCACGCTAAGCCGCGGAGCAGATCTGTGATAGCACGAGACACTGGCTTCATGCAGCGCGCACAAATTGTCACAAATGAACCCTCTATAGTCTGGACATCTAAAGCCTCTGCTTTATTATACATATGCTATGCTTTTTGATGTCGTCAGCAACACAGATAGGCGAAATGTAATATCCAAGTGGAATTTTTTTTTTTGCAAAGACTGTAATTGGTCTGTTTTTTATGGATTGCAAGGGCATTAATTTATACTTATACTCAACTCCAGAATGTTCAGAGGCAAAATTAGCAACAGCTTTTAATGCATATGAAAATGAGAGGCAGACATAAGGACAGATATAAGGGCACTTAACAACGAGACAAATTTTTTTTGCCCCTTACCAGCTGCTGACCTTGCACCCCCCACTCAGCATGCTGTAATCTGGAGTTAGACACCTCTGGAGGATTCAATTCCCACACCTCCCTGGAACACACACGAACAAACACACACACACACACACACACACACACACACACACACACACACACACACACACACACACACACACACACACACACACACACACACACAGAACAAGCTTATAGTGCACACTCGCACAGAGACACAAATCACCAACGAGTGCTCCTGGTGTGGACGCTGTGAGGTTTTCACAACAACATGTCGTTTACCTGGTGTGAATGTTGTAGATGATGTAGGAAGCTGTGAAAGAGTGCCGGTAAACCTGCAACATACAAATGAAAAAGAAACACAGCTGAAATGCTTTTCCACTGGACTGAAAACACATAGAGTTCCATACATTTGCTCTTCCTATAGATTTGCATTTGGGATGCAGAAATCTACAGGACAAAATGGTACGTTTATTGTAATTAACTGTAAATCTGATTATTAAATTATTTCATCCACTGACACAGAATGAGAGTGGAAATTAAACTGAAATATTTTGGAAAGTGAATCATTTTAAGTTCAAATATTCAAATTCCCATGGCCTTTCACACAGTTTAATGGATGGGTGAACCCTGTTCTGAGCTGACTAATTCAGGTATTTAAATGTGTCTTTTATAATTATATAATTAGCTAATGAACTGAATGCGATGTGTCCAGATGTGTTGGCACGAGGTAAATGGCTAAACTGTGTAGCACAGGAGGAGGAGCAGCCTAGAAGTAAAGGATTAAAGAGAACAGATTGAATAGTATCAACCAGCTTCACACTGTGGTAAAGATGAATTACAGGCAGCACGCCACAGGCAGCAGATAGCCTGATCTGTCGCGCACAGACACACACACACACACACACACACACACACACACACACACACACACACACACACACACACACACACACACACACACACACACACAGGTACATTTTTATTCAGAAACAAAAGTATTACAGAAAGCCATGATTTATGATGAAAGACTATAGCAGGCTGACTAGTCACTTGCTCATAGGCGGAGCTAATGAGAAGTGATTGGCTAGCTCTTGAATAATCTCAGATCAGAGACCTGATTATGGTTATGGTTATGGGTTTCTGTATGAGATCAGGAGATCTGGTTACAAACTCCTTCACGAGGACGGATCATAGTGGGGAATTGGTACTTAAGAGCGGTACTAGATTTATCCACACCGACAAAGACTCAGAGCACTACACAACCACTGCAAGGGTCAGTGGCACTACACAGTGCGATCAAAAACAGCACAGAGTCAGTCAGACAGGATGATGGGGAGGGAGAGAGAGAGAGAGAGGGAGAAAGAAAGAGAAAATGAGAGGGAGAGAAAGAGAAAACAAGAGGGACAGAAAGAGAAGGAGAGAAAGAGAGAGAGAGAGAGAGAGAGAGAGAGAGAACTATTTTTGAGTGGTTGGTTAAGTGGTATTAAAACCAATACAGTTTGTGTCCGAATGCTATTGGCTGAGATAAAGCTAAGTGGAGGTAGATGGAGAGAGAGGAAACGGAAACAGTAATGCATGTAAAGGTGAGCATCCACCATGGCTCTGCTGATGGCTTTCACTAATCATCCATCACCCGAGGATAAGACGAGGATAACATGAGGATAAGATGAGGATAAGGTGCTTCAGAATGCAAATGGAATGTGGATCACAGCTTTAATTTCTTCTACCACATACCATCTGTGCGCAAATGAACACTTTGTGTTAATTCAACACTGGGGATTTTGGTATCTAGTTCCTGATTTGACTTGAGCAATAATTGCCATCAACCCAGAGTTTTGACAAGTAGCCACTTGTCATGGGCCCCATTGCTTCAGAACGTGGTCCACCTCCCCAGACCTGAGGCCTGTTTCAGATTCAACACAACACCTCACATTCTGGCTTTTCCGTGTCAGCATTCCCTACTCCAAACACTACGTGTTCCTGCTATGTGCCTTTTGATGCAATTCTCACCCTCTTATCGGGACCTCTTAAAGATGCTCTGGCAGCAGTGAGCTAGTGAATTCTCTCCTCACCAGCGGTGGAGCCTGTGCCTTCGATCTCCTGCCCAGCACCACACCTACGCATTTGCCGATTTTACCGCCTGTCGGTGAATGAAACCATTGGCATGGAGGAATACATCAATGTGGATCTCCAGCAGGGCTTTATCCATTCCTGCACGTCAGCTGTGTCCTCCGGGGTTTTTATTTGTCGAATAGTATGTGGACCTGCATCCCTGTATTGACTGCTGCAGGCTCAGTGGGAGGACTGCAAAGAATCGGTTTCCTGATGTTGGTGGCACCTATGCTGGAGCAATTGTGTAGTGCATGTGCATGTGTGGGCTCCAACTTGGACCCGAGAAGCACCTACAATTTCTGCATCTGGGGCATGGAATAAGTGAAAACGGCCTTATCTACCACGATAGGTCACAACGAGGTTGTTGTAGCACTGGTTGTTTCAAACACTGCTTCACCACTGCTCCCATTCTCACCCAGCCAGACCCTGAGAGATCTTTTGGAAGGAAAAGGGAGAAGTAGAAGCCTGTGACATGTCAGGAGGAGCCATGGAGAACCTCAGAAACTCCATGGGATGGAGCATCTGAAACTCAGGACTGGAGGTGCTACACCCCAGTGTGATTTTCAAAGATCATCATAACCTGGAGTATACCTGCCTCACACATAGTCTCTCTCTCTTCACCAGTCCAGGTAGGGCTTCTTCATGAGGTTTCAGTTGACCATCTCATACTGACCGAGGTCCAAGAACACCAAGTCTGGTAGCTCTTGCTCTCTAGCACATCAATAATGTTTGATTTTGCAATTATTGTTGTTCAATAATGTACTTTTTCATTTTCAATAACTTTCTAGGTGTCAGCATTGACTCTTGTATCTAGCGTTATCCTAGTTCAATGGTCCAATCTGACTTTAGCTTAGTGTACTGGCTAGTGACAAAGCACTTCTGTAAGTCACTCTGGGTAAGTCTGCTGCTAATGTAAACAAGAAGGAGGTCTGAGAAGCTGCATTCTGACTGTCCATCTGGTTAACTGTATGTTCAGGTAAGGGGTTGTCTGGTCAGCTGAGCACATACATCCTTTATCTATAGACACCTGGGCATGGCATTCACCAATCAGCTGTCGATGGGACATTGCTGGTTGCTACGTCTATGTGCAGTTCCCTCTTCCTCCCATCCCGTGTGTGTCTGGCTCCCTGCCAACACCTTACAAGCCCTGCCAATCGCCCATGGTTGCACTATCTCAACGGAGTGTGTCATAGATATCCCAGTCTCTGAAGTTTACCACCTGTATTCTAGTTGTGTTTGATTGTTTCTCTAAAGCCTGCTGTCTTGTTCCTCTTCCAGGTATCCCCACTGTGGACCAGATGGCACAAACACTTTTCTATCAAGTGTTTCACTGGTTTACACTACCAGTTACAACTAGGAACATTATCACAAACCAAAGTAGGTAGTTCACGTTGCAGTTCGGGGGACTTTCGTGTAATGTCTGGATGTCAACATCAGTCTAACATCTGGCCACCACTTGGAAGCCAGTGAGCAGATGGAGATGCCTGGTGGGGAGGAGGTTCTACCACTCAATGTCTGGTTTAAGTGTGGTGAGGAGATATGGCATTTTGCCCTCAACATGGTGAGGGCAGTCCAACGTCAAAAGACATCGTATTCCAGCTTTTCCATGTCACTGTTGAGTAGTCTGAACATTACCTTCTTGTCTTGGCCCTGCCGTTTGTTCAATTATCTTGTTCAGCCTTGATCTGTCTGGCTTTCTTGTTTTGTTCGCTTCTATGTTCATATACTGAGTAATTCTTTTGTCGAGCACTAGCATCTGGTATTGTTCTCATCATTACATGACTACAAGCCCACACATCTGACTGCTCTCTGCAGAACCTCAGACAACAGAACATCAAAGTCAGCAAAAGAAGTTAAAAGAAACACAAGCGCACGCACAGAAGCACACACATCTCCATCCTTGAGAGTGTTAGAGAGTGGTTAGTGGGGTGAGCTGACTGGCTTCTCCAAATAGAGAGCTGTTTATCAGATTAATCACTACAATAACAAGATTAAAGTGTGTAATCCTGGAGGAGTTTAGCTAGTACCTTCTTCTCTGTCTCTCTTTCTCTGCCTCTTTCTCTCGTTTTCAGCCCGAAGTAAATACGAAGTACCTCATATGACAAAGCATGAACTTTCTTTTCTGCCAGTGGTCATCTTTGTTTATCACTATCCATGACATCCAGTGATGCTAAGTGCAGGTATAGATCGCTATATGAGATGTTTCCAGTAGAATGGTTGACAACCAGAAAGTATCTCTAAATCTGTAAGACTATGTATTTAAAATATTAATGGGGATCACTATTTGGACTGCTGACTCCATTAGTTGCATTGTGTTTGTGAATAGAGGGCATACAACACAACACCGGAATGGATAGACGGACTTCAGAAGAGCAACAGCAAGAACTTCTGTGTCGAAAAATTAATTTGGAAACACAAAAGGGGGGACCAAACCTAAAGAGATAATTAATTCAACAGAACCTCATTGAAGATACTTCAGATTTGAACAATCCCACCATAGTATTGTAGAAACATACATACCTGTTTAACATCATATGCAAAAAGCACATACTTCAAGTCAGGGCTGATTGAGTACTTAGAGGCTTTAAAATCAGTCTGAGGAAGAAATATAAAAAGATGATAAGTTCAGGTTTCATTTGAGCGGTGGCCCAAACACAATCCTTCCCTAGGAACATGCTATTTACATAATTTGCTCATGTTTGAATCAGACAATTTCACAGATTACAGACAACAGTGCCACACCAGTAAAATGAAACTCTCTGAGGGTGTCCCTCAAACGCATGACTGGCTACAACGCTACTGGCTGACACCGAGCCGAAGATAAACATTTGTTTTCACTTACAAAGGTGCTGTTCTTCAAGATGATCTCTGTTTCATTGGTAAGGATGCTGAACCTAATCACATGGCCATTGCGGTTCCTGTAAATGACGTCAGATTCTGAAAGCATTGGGTGGGGTGGGGTGGAGGGGAGGGAGGGGGAGGGGTTGACATTAAGTAAACAGTTTTTTTCCAAACTAGCATATTACCTGCTCTCTAGGGTACAGCACTACAGAAAGAAAACAAGTTTGATTTTCAATTATTTAGCTAATGTCAGTAAGCAATGTAATTAAATTATAAATTATTTATAGGAATTAACTTGCCCAATAAGGTCTCACTTATGGATATCAGATAGCACGCAACAGCATGAGAAAGCAGAAGTGGAATTGCATTGAACATGTGTGTATCTTGCATGCGCGCTCTTTTGCCGTTCTGATCAGTTGCAAAGGTCCATATAGACCAAAATCTGCAGTTGTTTTTGTTGTAGATGCTTGTCAGTGTGCTAAAAAAACTAAACAAATGTACAAATTGTGTTGCATATGTGATCTCCACTCCACTTCACTGAATACGTAATAATAAAAATAATAATGAATAATCATGAATAGAGGTCTGAGCAAGGTCGTGGAGGTTAATTCCTCTGCTTGGACAGGTAGAGTGCATAGTAGTATTTAATGAACATTTCTCTTTCTTGCTCTCCCTCACAAACACACACACACACACACACACACACACACACACACACACACACACACACACACACACACACACACACACACACTCACTCACAGTTAAACCTCACCCAGGGAGGCGTGCTTGTGTGCATCTCCATTTGAATTCCTCATTGTACTCCACAAAGTATAAAATCCACTGAAACTACCAGCTCGACCTCTACAGGGAAGGTCAGATCAGGCATGGGCTCGTGTGCTGCCTGTCTGCATATGTGTGTGTGTGTGTGTGTGCGTGTACAAGTGCGCATCCTCCTGGGTTCAGGCAGAAGCTCCACGTGGACCCACGCTCTCGCAGGCAGAGCTGCAGGCGATAAATTCCACCCTGATGCACACTTCTGTGCTTGTTCAGGTGTTCAAGGACAGCGAGCGGCACGGGGGGCCATGGTCAACAGACTGCCGTCGGTCTAATGCCTCGAACGCACATCCATCAGGGTGCCGGTGACGCTTGCACCATTAGACGCAAGCGGCTCCTCTAAGCTGGTTGGCGGTGAGTGCTCTTGGCCAATAGGCTTTCAGAACCAGACACTCACACAATGCCATTTTCCTAGTAAAACACTCCGGTGATGGGCTCCTGAGTGGCACCACAGTTCGCGCCATCATCTGGAGATCATGAGTTTGATGATATCACAGCTATATGCGGCTAGAGAGCCTAATTAGCCGAGCTCCCAGGTAGGGTGGGTACTTTCTCTCCTGGACAATCATGGGTGTTTGTAAGCTCATGAATCAGAAGGGGGCAGGCAGTACTATCCTCTGTGTTATTTCGTGTTAATCTGCACGCTTGTCCTGGATACATGAGTGTGCACCTAGCACTGATTTGGGCCTCATTATCGTAGGTTTGCCTCCACGCAGAGGAATTTCATTACATCATTATTCCAGCCGCAGGTTTGCACATGGTAAACATCCTGTTTGTCTGTTTACTGTTTTTTTTTTTTATATATAATTATGCTTGGATGCAAAGACTCAGCAAACAACAGTGCTTTTCGGATGCATTACATTGCACCATGCTGGAGCGCATGCAAACAAGGAACGGCCGTGCTTCTGTTTCTGTGATTTTAGCATTTGAACATTATTAGCCATGCTGGCCAGCATGAGGCATTTTTCATTGCGCTCTACGTACACTCACTCCACAGTACTACAGTAGCCCGTCTCCACTTCTATGAAAATGTGTTTTTATTACGTAAATTCAGGAAGATTTGTACTTGAGGGATGCATATACATACTATGTGGCCTTCTATCAGAAAGAATGAAGCAACCCAGAAGTATATTACAGTTTTTACGACTGCTAACATCCTTCTATACATACAAGGTTACCCAATAACAAAATTCTGTATCATTCTTGTCTTTATTATTATTTACAAATGCTTGCACACCACATGTAAAAAATTAAAACCTAAGGTTCAAAACCTTAAATATCATATAAAATGCAAAGTTCAGCAAAAACAAAGGCAGGTTATTGTTATACAAAAGCTATTACTGTAATACACATTTTTCGCACATACAGATCATTAAAATAAAATGCAGTACAGTAATGTACTGGGTCAGATAGGAGCAAATATCACAATTTGTCCTGCAATCTCAAGTGCTGGTTTGGTCCTTCACAAATGCCAGATTGGTCCTTATAACTGTGACCTCCTTCTTTCGTTTTTGAATGAACTCTACCAACAACTGGTTCCAGAAGCAGAAATGGAACAAAGGGGAGGAAACACGAGGACATTTGTGATGGGACAATGTAGCATTCCACCACTCTCATGTCATCACAAACTGGTTTATAGACCATCCAAGAGTGATGTCCATTTTCCTCTCACCCTACTCGCCTTTCCTCAAACCCACTGAGGAACTTTTTTCAGTCTGGAGGT